>NC_064041.1:9096812-9370129 GCF_932526225.1 Nematostella vectensis | reverse complement strand
CTAACTGACCATTTTGCAATTCACCGCTTCGTAGCGGATGTTTTGTTGCCCCTACTGCTGTTTTGATAAATTACTTTCTAAACACAAGTGTCTTAAGCGTGCATCATTAGTTATTCTATTGAAGCATGGAATAAAATACCCTGGGTACCAGAGCACAGTCGTCGTGACATTTTGGCTGAGCGTCACTGGGCGAGAGAAGTTTGGAGGCTCTGCTACCCAGGGTAGGAATAAAACATTTCTTCCAAGACAAAAAAAAAATATCGGAATTTCTTTGTCAGTATGCTACTCACGCTTGAAAGCTCTACTTTGAAAAAAGGTTTTTTTTATATGAAAATGCTGAAGCCATAAAAGAGTCATTTCCTAAACAGTAGAAAACATAACGAACCGCTTGGAATTATCATTTAAGTAGTTGTTTTTGCAATGGAGGTGATTAAACATCTGTCTCAAAATCCATATTTTCTTGTAAGAGTGTCCAGAGTATCCGGAAACAATTCACCTCGCGTGTAATCATAGAGAAAATAACATTATGCATCTAAGATTCTGTATAAGTATATGACTCTGAACAAATTCAACCGACTGATAGGAATAATACTGTCCTGAGCTAAGAAATACAGGCCACAGCCCCCCTCCCTCCCCTTTCTCCCCCGACAGCCAAAAGAGGGGCATTTCTTTGCGGATCGTTAAAAATGATAAACTTCTACCCATGAGTGCGCAAACTCAGCAAATCCGAATACGCGCCTGAAGATCAAATGACCAACCCGCCTTCCGCGAATACAGATTGATACAGGGCTACCATGAAGCAAGCGTATTCGTGTTGAAGCTCAGGGCCGTAGCAGGGGTGGGGCACCGGGGGCATGTGCCCTTCCCCCAATATTATTAATTATTAGGAAATGACAAGAAGGGGCGTGGCTGTGCCCCCCCCCCCCCCCCCCCCGATATTTTGTTAATGTTTCTGTATTGTATCCCTCAAATATTTCGAGGCCTGCTATGGCACTGTAGTTTCCCGGGCGAAGATAAGTGACTGCGTGGAGGCTCCAGGAGACTGATGCACGCAGAGAACGTCGTTTATTAAAAAGTGCAATCAGGTAGCTTGCCGCATGCGCACGTACTTGGACAGCACCTGTCAGGAGAATAAGCAATGGCTGGTTATTGGAGCACGATAGCCTGAGGGCGCGTATTGAGTGCTGGGAAATAATGCTTAGCATAACACGTGGAGTGCAACAAAACGTTATGAGATCCTCCGTCTATTGAAGATAATAACCACAGGAAGCCAAGGAGGTATGGAGAGCATGTATCATATGCAGGCTTTGGCAAAAAGTACAATTTGGAGCCTGCAATTTCGAACGAAAATTGAGATTTTTTTTTTTTTTTTTTACTTCTAATAACTGAAACCAAGCACGTACCGAAGATTTGCTAAGAGGGGAGAGGGTTGAGGGGGCAGTCATAGGTTTATAGGTATCATATGATAAAATGGGTAGCATTTGACAATCCTTTAATGAGAAATGACTAATTTTGGTTGGCAGTTTTTGTGGTGCACACACGCCATACGCATCCCCTATGGTACACACCTAGAAACCAAGGCTATTTTAGCAGAAATGACCAAGAAAGAAAAAGACATCTTTACTCAAATAACTTGAACTCTACACTAACTCCAACTGTTCCTTGTTTCTCTCAACTGTTCCAGAACTAAGTCTAATTATTTGTTAACCTGCTAGCAGAGGTTTTCTTCTCAGTGCTCAGTGCTTAATGCCTCCTAGTATTAGCGAAAGCTACCTATAGGAGTAATGTATCAAAGTTCAAAGTTCAAAGTTCTATTTGTTTCTAGCAGTTCACTTACCCATATCATGTCACTGTTCTTTTGCATTTTACAAACAAATTAAATTGTAAAAGAACAGAAACATGAACTAGATAAGTGAACTGCTGCTGGTAGAAGCAAATAGGAGAATAGCTCTTTTAGCAGGGTACCTATTAGATAAATATAATTTTCAATTGGTAAATCCTTTGATGCTCTACCCAAATGTATACAATGCTCGATTGTAGCATTTTTGTTGGCATGCCATAGTAGGGTAGAAAACCAGTCTGGTTATGTATGTTTTTTTAAAAGTTTCTTGACAGCATTTGTGGTAACTACAGGTTAGTGCAAAAATCAAATCTTGCATATGTATAGTATCTCAATCTGAGACAATAACGGTACAGTTCCACTTTTCAGGATAACTGTACTATGTGTTAATCATATTAAAATCCGAAGGGTAATTGTTTTTGTTTTATCCAAGAAAAAGTCTATAATTTAATTCCAGGTCCAAGGGATAAATACAAAATTCAAGCATAAGAAAAAAAGTATTTACTCAAAGTCATCATTTAATTTAAAGGCACTACTTGTCTGTTGAAAAAGGCAATACACAGCATATTTCATGTTTTTGTTTCTTCAACTTGTTCACAACCAGAGGAATCGCGTCATTTACAAATTCTTCAGGGCGCAGTTTCGAAATATAAAATAAATAATATTCTCTTGTTTGCACAGTCCCCACTGGAGTTTTTATGTCTACTGAGTTTAATTCCACTTTAATTCCTTCGCTTCGGTCTCCGAACTTCGTCTTCATTTTTTTTAGGTACCAGGATAGAAGCAAAGTAAGTTATAAGTCACCTGTTTCGTAAAAGGCGTTCGTAAAATACAAATTAAAGAATACCTCAACCAAATAAGCACACGAATAAATCCAATACCCCTTTCAAAATACTAATTCCATTTGTGCGTCCTATATCATTCCGGTATACATATTTGTAGGAGCCAGATCCGCGAACAGTTCCCAAATCTTGTATCACCATTTCTGTATTGTCGCCATTCATCGTGGCTTCATCGTCTTCAGTTTCTGCGGGGATTTACCAGTGATGACTTGGGTTTAGAGTGATAAATCTTGACAATATGAATGCCCCGATGATTGTTGTAATTGTCAGGGCGAAGAAGAAAGTGTAGAAAGTTTGTTCGTCAGCAAAGATGTCCATGTTTGGATTGTTTTGCTTTTTGTGTGATTCCTTTTTGTGTGGTAGTGTCGAATCGATTTGCTGGCCTGGTTACATAGTCTTAGTCATGGGCTCTTTAACACACAGGTAACCCAAATTGAGGTTCAGATTACCTCACGCTTGATGTAACTGACTTTATGTAACCGCCCTCTTCAAAAAGTCAGAAAATTTGGCAAAATCTCGCTTTAGTTGTCCTTCACTTTAGAATTTGAAGACCTTACGCTTCAAATGTTCGAGGAGTCCTGCTGTTTTGATAGTTTGGGTCTGTAGGCCCGAGGCTGAGCCGAGTTAAATCCGCGAGGGCTTGGGTTCCACAATAAATATGGCCGCCTGAAAAGGGGATTTTTTTGTTTTGAGAATCTTTTTCATTTTTTTTATAGCCTTCATTGACTCTGCACAAAGTTGCCGACAATTTAAAAATTTAGACAAAAGGTGTTATCGCCTAAATATGGGCCCATGAGGCCTGAGTTTATTTCAAAATAATTTTTTACGCCGGATGATATATTCTGCGTCTTTTCGCTGATGCGACAATGGAGGAAGTTGCTAAACAAGATGGCAGTCAAGTAATACACCTTCCTATTCGAGAACTGAACCATGGATTTTGGCAAGATCTACCAGACAGTCTCTTGCTATTCATATTCGGGTTTTTGACCCCCAAAGAGGTGTTAACTGCCGGCGAGGTTTGTCGAAAATGGTATCGCGCATCCATGGACGAAGTTCTTTGGAAGTCTATTTTTATCAAAAGTTACAATCTCAGCGGTATCGAGAAATCTCAGTTGCAGTTACCGTCTAGTTCAACACTCTGGATCAAAGAATTCGAGAGGCTTTATTGTGAAACTCCTCTGATAGAAGCACAAGTTTTAAATGAGCACACAGACGAAGTGTTACATGTAGCGTTTTCACACAACGGGAAAATGTTCGCGTCTAGCTCGAAAGACTGTCACGCGATTCTGTGGGATGTGACGGGTGACAGTGTTATTCTAAGGGAGAGGCTGGTATTCAAACAGTATGGGTGGGAGTATGTCCAGTTCTGCGAGTTTAATAGTGATGACACTCTATTGTTAGTGTCAGGAGTTAATGAAATGAGGAGGCTTAATTTTATGGGTAAGTTTTAAAGAAGCCTAACTATAGCATGTATACAACCCTCCGTAATTCCTTTCTTACAAGCGTAAGAAAGACAGGAGGTCTGTATAAAGCTACCCAACTAGGGCCTTAGCCAAATCATATTTCTGGGGGATGCTTAGTCAAGCAAGGAAATGGGGGAAGCATCAGAATTTGCTTTTTTTTTTTTTTGGGGGGGGGGGGGGTAGGATAGTGTTTTTTGACATTTTTTTTCATATTTCCTTATAGAATTCAAGCTCTACTGGGGGTGGGAGAGGCACAATTTCCCCCCTCTCTCGTTACCCCTGTGCTGGCCCTTCCCTCACACCAGAAACATATTGCATTGCTGCTTTTATCATAAATAATGATAACATGAACTTTCCATATTTCATGAAAAAAATTCATTAAACAAGGACCCGCAGTATAAAGGGCCTGGTCCTGATCCAAGTTGTAATTCTCGCTAGTGCATGTAAAGTGCAGAGCTCCGTAAATATTGAAAAAACAGAGCCGTAGATCAACTTTGATCATTTCGAAGTTTAAAATAATATTCTGTATACACAAGGCAATAATGGCGAGCTTCTTGGGAGCAGTTTTCTACCGCAACAACGACAAAACTTGTGTTCGAAAATTTAATTAAAGAAACAGCATGTGCTCGTTTGAAAAGAGGATATTCTTTTGTGTGAATGAATAACAAAACCTGAAAACTTTTTGCTTCAAAATTGCTCCATTCTCTATTTCTTATTTGACCGTCACCGGAGAAGATTGACAATTTAGCTATCTTTGTACTATTGATGTTTAAGAAATTATTTGGAACTTGATAATACCTCTGCTGTTTCTTTTTATGGAGCTCTGCTCTCAACAACATCTAGTGGGAATGACAACTTGGACTAGGGGCGTGCCTTTTATACCGCAGGTCCTTGTTTAAATAGCCTGTAAGGATTGGGGGTGGGAGTGGGGAAGAGTGGGGCAGGGGAACAGGAAAGTACATACATGAAAAGGGGTTTGACAGACAAAACTTTAAAGATTGGGGATTGTTGCAAAAACAATATTGTCTCTTCCCCTCTGGGTTTCATTTGGCACTCCCTAAATATTTATTGGCACAAAGAAGGAAGTTAGATTGGGGTGATTTCATTAACAGTGTCTGGGTTGGGCTTTTTCATTGGCTTGGTCTGGACTAAGATAAAGTGAAAAAGCAATAAATATTTAGGGAGTGGCTAGCTCTTCTGATTCTGGTATTCCTAAGGGGGTCTCATGCTAATGGTGTCCTGAAACACTCAAAACTTATTTTATGGTAAACCACATCTGAAGCCTTTAATACTGCCAGCTTTTTACAGTACAGTCGATCAGTTGCCTTGACCTAATGTTATTTTTCTTAGGGGCAAGAATTGCTGTTGACCAGATTAAAGTGTTAATCCTTAGGGCTAAATTGCTTTTGCTGATAGTCACCTCTGTATTTTTAAAGGTTCCTCACCTCCCCGGGAAGATTTGGTTTTAATCTTTGTGATATGATGATTTTGTAAACTTTGAGTTTTTATTTCTTGACAGGAGAAATAATCATTTGTGATCTGGAGGGAGCTGCCTTGGGGAACATTGTCCATGCAGTAATCAGTGAGCCGTATGATGTATTCGGGGCATGGCTTACAGACAGGACTTTCATCTGTGGCTCTTTTGAGTTCATGGTTCCTTCCTATGACTCATCTGTGTCAGAGCTGTGGGCGAATTGTGTTGGTGGCAACCAGCCTGTCAACTTGTGTCGCATAGTCAATGAAAGTGGTAGCTCTGTTCGTACAGTCCTTGTTGCTAGGCCAAACTTTTTAGCTGAGGATGAAGTCTTTATTATTTTTACACATGGGGTGGTAACGTACACCCCACATCAGGTGGTTATCAAGAAACTTAAACTAAACCACAAACCATCAGGAGAGCTAGAGGTTATAGAAAGCTGCAGAGTTAAGGACCAACGATCAGAAAGGAGGCAACCAACAGAGAATATAAGCCAATCAGAAGTCAGATCAGACTCAGAGGGGGAGTTTGAAGAATTGAGTTACACTAAACCAGATCACTTGATAAACACTAACTCGCATATCATAGGCATGAATTTATCTCCTGATCATGATTTATTGTATGTAAACTGCCGATTGTGGACCAACGCAGACAAGATAGCAGCTAACAAGGAGGCCTTGCCAGAGATATCAAATGATATTCACCTACGCGTGTACAGCTTATCCACCTGTCAGTTGGTCAGGGAGCATGTTGGCCATCGGGCATCCACCCCTAATGACAAGTGTTTTTTCATCTTCCTGAACATAGCAGAGAAGCTAGTGGCAAGGTGAGAAAAGGAAACACAAAGTGACAAATACAAATTATAAATTTAGTTTAGTAGCATCCCTTGTGCAGAACTTTTCACTAGAACAATGATGTCTGCTGGACCATCTTCTCCTTGAATGTGCTTCATGCATTTGTTTCAAAGCTCTCTCTAGCTTCCTGGGGTGCTAAGCAATCCAAGCAGTGTGGGTGTGTGTTTGTGCTTGGTTGTGTGGGCGATGGAGTACTAAAGAGAAGTGTTGAACTCTCCTAAACTCGCATTGAAAATCACTATAACAGTGATATACAGTATATTTAAAAATTGCAAAAAAGAGTTGGGCCCTCCCTCTCCTTGGCCCCTGAGTTTCAAGTGATTTCTGTTGCAAGAAATAGTATAGGAAACATATTCCCCTCGTAATCTTTGCAATCTTTTTGTGATTTATAGTGGTGCAGAGGATTCATGTGCACATGTGTGGGATCGGCACTTTGGTGTCAAGCTGGCAACCCTAACAGGCCACCAGAATGTTGTCAACTGTGTCGCCTTCAACCCTAGAGACCCTGACATGCTAGTCAGTGCTAGTGATGACCACACCCTAAGGGTTTGGAAATCCCGCCGCAGGAGTGGAAAGGCTGTGGTGAGAAAGGATGCTGTAGGGTGCCTTTGAATACTGTCAACAAAAGCCAAATAGTAAATACAAACAACAGTTTATATCCGTGTTGAGTTCAGCGATCAAGTGACTGCAGCATAAAAGTTTTATTGGTGCTTAACTCCAAAAACTTTCCCCATTATGCTATGATCTATGGCCAATGTTATAATCATCCAAATCAAGTTACAATTATGTCACCAGATGTCTTTAGAAGTTCTTTAATTTTCTTTGTCCTCTGTCCTTGTTGTACGTCTTGTGGTTGTGCTTCTAGAGACATGCTGAATGTGAATACCATACTAGAACATTGTTAATCATTTTTTAAGGATATTTTGTCCCCTTTTCTCAGACTTAGCCCAGCAATTATAGAAATGTGCAACCCAGAGCTGTAGTAGGCCTTAAAATATGGGGGGGGGGGGGGGGGTACAGTGGCATTAATAAAATTTGTAGCACAGCCATACCCCTACTGGTCATTATAATTTTTGAAATATTTTTTGGGATGTGCCCCCAATGTTCCACCCCTTTCTACAGCCCTGCAACTCGATTGCTATTTGAAAATCAACACAGATTTGCAGTGCACAATTTAACTTTGAAATTTAACATTTCAAATTTTCTTGGAATTTTTCTTCTTGTAAAATATAGAAAAGAATACCAACAGTGACAATTGTGGCTTGTGACACCAGTGGAAGATTAAAGTGTGATGGGTTGGGCTGGTTGGGGTTGTGTAGGGTTGGGAGGGGAGGGTAATGTTAAAGCTCATGTTCATAGGTTAATGCCATGGCAAGAAAAATACAGAAATTGTTATAGAGATAATCAGAAATTAATTTTTTATGACTGATCTTGATTACCTTGTTTTTTTTTTTGCTCACATCTACTTCACTAAAGTAAGTTGAGATTAATACACATTTTTTGTTTCTGGCTGGATAATGTTTTAAATAATATCTTAATTTTATTTAAGGGGAACTTTTAATTGTCAAGTTTGTGTTACATTTATAATGAATGATTTGATTGAATGAAATATTATTTACTGTAATAAAACCATGCTTATTGTAATGATATGTAATCTGATTTTTTTTGTCATTTTGTTATGGTTATGGGAAGGTAATTGATGATGATTCTAATGATGCTGATAATGATGGTGGTGGCAGTGGTGGAGGTGGAGTTGATGGTGATGGCGATGGTGATGGTGATGGTGATTGTGATGATGATAATTGTGATGATCATGATTGTGATGGTGATGGAGGTGGTGAAGATTGTGGTGTTGCTGATGGAAGACAATGAAAATATTGAGTATGATGATTTTTATAATTATCATGTTGGTGGTAGTGGTTTTAGTTATGGTGATGCTAGTGTGTTGCTTATGATGATTATTATTGAAGTGGTGATGTTAGGTGTGGTGATGATACCTATGGTAATGATGGTTGTGGTAATGATAGTAATGTGGTGATAGTGATGGTGAAGCACACAGTAGCACCGCAATAATTAAGCTGATGATGGTGGAAATGATGATGATGATGGTATTTATGATAGTGGTGGCGGTGTATGATAGTGGTGGCAGTGTATGGTGGTTGCACTTTTGGTGGTGATGATGATGGTGGTAGTGATGGTGGAGCACACAGAAAGCACTACACAGTAATAACAATGTTGATGGCGGTGATGGTGATAACGATAATGATGATGTTGGTGGTGATGAAGATAATATCGATGATGTTGATTGTGGTGATAATGCTGATGATGATAGTGATATTGATGATGATGTTTATGGTGATGACAATGGTGATGGAAGTAATGATGACTGGAATGATGTTGATATTGGTGATGATCATTTGTTTTGATGGTGGCAGCGATGCAGGTTATGGTACTGATGGTAGTGTATGTGATGATGGTTGTGGTGGTGACGGTAAAAATGATAATGGTGTTGTGATGATAAAGCTGCCTGAAAACCAATGCCATGTCTACCTTTACTCCATACTCCATTTGCAAGACTTTCATGATTTACCGCTTACTGTGATTTTCAACATTATTCTGCGCATCTCGCCGATGACACCGATGATTTCAGAGCAGTCTTCCCTAAAAATGGCTTAATAAAGACGAACATTTGGCAGAGTCGAATGCCAGTTGTTGATGAATTCTACGCGCGAAATGCACCTAGCGAAAGTGCGCCTGTCCTCTAATACTCGATGGATGAAGTCGAATTTGTGTCACAAGTGAGTTGAAGTTATTCTCCCGTGTTTCCAGTCTTCTCGGATAAGGACACTAAACCGGAGGTCCCGTCTCTTACAGCTGCACTGCACTAACCGGAACCGAAGGGACGTAAAAGAACCACTGGGGACGCAATAAACCTTCCGGCAGTGACCACCCCCAGTGACAGTGCTTACTAACCGAGGGCCATATGTTAGAAAACTGTATATTCGGTTAAATATGCTACCCTCGATAAACAAAGATTAAACTGAAACTGAACTGAAAGCAGCGTATCATGAACTAAAATAACGAAACTATAAACGGAAAATAATTTTTTTATACAACAACTAAATTAATTTTAGTAAAAGGCGCGCGCAATGACGTCAAACATGCGTGTGTACTCTAATCTCTACACCACTTAGAGCATGCGTTTTACTATTATTCATTACTAGGTTATTCACGACGGTGGAGGGACGACGACACCCCATACGTTGTATTTCTCCGCGCGCTTAAAGAAAAATGTGGTAGTGCGCGCTGAAATCTTGCGTGTGCGCCATCTTCTATGGGACAGGCTACGCCCCAAAATGACACTCCATCATGTTCACATCAGAGTCCCACAAAACTCTTCCCAGCAGATCCGTCAAATGGTCAACTGGTGAATACATCGTGCTGTGAAGATTACTGAGTCTCCTCAGCAACGAGCATAATCTGATCACCAACTCTTCGCGCCTTCGCCTCACATACCACGTGACACGACGAGACGTGCGCACCTGATACATATACTGCAACCTCCAGACCAACCGATCGATCCTTCTCTGTAATCGATGAGTATAGCCCGTGTCTTCGTCAATCGTGTAGTCCTCAGCTTCTTGGCAAATCGTCTCCGATTCATCAATAACTTCGTCAAGTGTATGAATAACTGAAGACGTGAGTGATGATGACGGTTGCATGACAGGAGTTGGGGGATGCGTAAAGGAAATTGAAAAGGGCATGACGGAGGCTGGAAGGTGCGTGGCGGAAGATGGAAGATGCGTGACGGAAGCTGGAAGGTGCGTGACGGAAGCTGGAAGATGCGTGACGGACGCTGGAAGGTGCGTGACGGAAGCTTGAAGATGCATGACAGAAGTTGGAAGATGCTTGACAGAGACTGGAAGCTGCGTGGCGGAAGCTGGAAGGTGCGTGACGGACGCTGGAAGGTAAGTGACGGAAGCTTGAAGATGCATGACAGAAGTTGGAAGATGCTTGACGTAGACTGAAGGGTGCGTGACGGAAGCTGGAAGGTGCGTGACGGAAGCTTGAAGATGCATGAAAGAAGTTGGGAGATGCTTGACGGAGACTGGAGGGTGCGTGACGGAAGCTGGTAGGTGCGTAACGGAAGCTTGAAGATGCATGACAGAAGTTGGAAGGTGCTTGACAGAGACTGGAAGCTGCGTGACGGAAGCTGGAAGGTGAGTGACGGAAGCTTGAAGATGCATGACAGAAGTTGGAAGATGCTTGACGGAGACTGGAAGCTGCGTGACGGAAGCTGGAAGGTGCGTGACGGAAGCATGAAGATGCATGACAGAAGTAGGAAGATGCTTGACGGAGACTGGAAGCTGCGTGACGGAAGCTGGAAGGTGCGTGACGGAAGCATGAAGATGCATGACAGAAGTTAGGAGATGCTTGACGGAGACTGGAAGCTGCGTGACGGAAGCTGGAAGCTGCGTGACGGAAGCATGGAAATGCATGACAGAAGTTAGGAGATGCTTGCCGGGAAATGGAAGGTGCATGACTGAAGCAGTGAGCTGTGAGGATTGTGTGACCGATAACTGCAGATAAGGTGATGTTTCCAAAATAAGCGTCACGGAATTAGCATGACTTCTTAGTTGTGTGACCGAAGTTGAATGGCTTGCGTGACGTAAGTTAGAAGAACTCTTTTGGATAAAGGCAGCGTTATCCATTTCCACTGATTGGCTGAGCATTATTCTTGAGGTAGACACCTGCATATGTGGTTTCCCTGTAGTGGCCTCGTCTGTAGTTTCCCTCGCTGACGAGCCCATGATTTGCATTCCAAGTTTTCCAGCGGTCCCAACGTTAGTGACGTTTACGTTATCGATTGGTTTCTCTGCGAAAACCAAATAAAACAAGAGGAGTAGGCGTTACACAAAATAACCCGCAAAAAAAGTTAAAATTCCAAATTAACGAAGCTGTTCAGTAATTCTATAAGCGAATGATAAAATTTAATAGTAGAAGTAAATGATACATTTTGACTGCATCTTTAGCTTTTCACTACCACCTCAAAAATGCTGCGATTCAGTTGTAAAGACAAGCAACCGACATTTGAGTAAGGAGAATTGTCTACAGTTTGCTTGAACTCAGAATGAAAACATTGACACCTCTCCAGCCTGTTTCACCTATTCACTGTTTTTTTAGCCGGACTTGGGGTATTCCTTGGTGTTACGGAGAGCTTTGTTTTTGGTGCTCAAGGCCTTTATACTCTATTTCATTGTCTCGTTCTAAGGTCTTTGTTTTTGGCTTTTGTTCCATTGTGTTTTTGGTGCTGGTGCTCCGTAACACCAAGAAACTACCTCAACTTGTAACACTGACCGTACCGTTCTTGCGCCCTTTAGCGAATGCGAACAAAGCAACTGTTCCGAGGAGCACGACGATGGGACAGCAAATCAACAGTTTCAGGAATTTCTTCTTTCGCTTGCCCTTGACCTCCACGTACTGAATGTCGCCTTGTTGGACGCGGCGAGTCTGGGACCGAGCTGCCGGAGGGATCAACTGGGACTGTATACAAAGGAAATTGAATTTAAACATCACAATTGAAACATCATAAGCTTCCTGCCCATTGGATTACCGAAAATGATTTAATAAACGCCGGGAAATTTATTAAATTTTGATGGCCCGAGGGGGTGGGGGGTTCAAAGGATAGGAAGCGTTTATTAGAGAGGCGCGTTCTTTAACAAGTTATAACAATAAAAACAAACCCAAGTGCAGTGGGGTTTAAATCTCAGTCAAGATCAAGTTAAATTTTGCCTGCGTGACAAGCGTTTCTTTACATTTGAATTTGATTTAAGTTACCGGAATTCCTATGTCGTTTGTTTAAGCTGGGAGGGAGGGTAGAGGGGGCGTTAACAGGAGAGGCTTTCAATATAAATTTGTAAGCTCAGGGGAGTGGGGGGTGCTCATTAGATAATAGACGTTCTTTAAATAGCGGGCAATATTTAGATCATTTAAGGTATTACAATTTTTTTCTTTCAATATATTTTATTTTATTTATCCCCCCCTATCTCGGTACCTACCAACCAGTTCACCTATGCTAGTGCTAGTGCTGAAGCGCCCTCAGGGGCTAGGTGGGCGTGCCCCCATTTTTTTCTTCTACAATTACAATAAGATGACCAGTAGGGGCGTGGATGTGTCCCCTTCCCCCCCCCCCCCCCCCCAGTTTTCGTAATGTCTCTGTATCATGGCCAAAGTATCGAGACCGGTAACAGAAATGGTTACTGGAAAATGGTAGCCCTACTCACATATAATAGATGTCCACTTGAGGTTCATTGTTTAAGCGCCTAATATTTTAAAGTGCAGCTCCAGGGAAAGAGAAGACCGTTTTGGGCAAAATGTACATTATCTGAGCCTTACTTTCCCGAAAAAAAATTCGAATTTTTCCAATTCCGAATATTTTGCATCTTTTCAAACGCACGCGATTTGGCTTGATTTGGCCGCCATCTTGAAACACCAACCAACTCGGTCCCCTCTCGGTCAGAGTTCGAGAAGGCGCGAAAGGATTGCCATATATTGAGCCTGTCAGGGGATTTCAGTTGTTGTCACACTTCTACAATCGAGTGCCCTACTTCGCAGAGAATCATCAACTTTATTGCTTTTTCACCGCTTCAAACAGCTTGGAATGTAAATATTATTATAAAAACGTATTCTATAGCATTGGGACATCTCTTATTAAGCAAAAGTTGCAGCCGGGACATTTTAATAGAGATTTTAGCTGTTGATTTGTAACGCGACACAACACGACGCCATCGTCGAAGTTCATAGCAACTTGACCTTGCACAAAAATGAATCCAGCTCGCAAATGATTGGGTCAATTAGGGTTTTGACTAGAGAATATTTAACCTGAATGTCATGCAATACTCAAATAGTCGGGAAAATGCTAATGGACCCACGTTTCGACAGACTAGAGATTGTTGAACTCGTTTGCCGCTTCGTTTATAAATGTTGCCGTTCCTTGTAAAGACTCTATACATTCCGGTTCGTTCTCTACGTCGGTCAACTCATTTTCCGATAATTCTGAAGACTCCGTAACGTTTTCACTCGCGATTCCTAGATGCCTGTGAGACTGCTGACTGCGACACTAAAAGCGCATAAATAATGCAACAGAATTTTCGCGCCATGGGCCCGCAATACATTTCGCCGGTCAGCGACGGACGTGTTTTACGGTCGCGTGTATATCGCATGTGTTTGAAAAGCTGCAACATATTCGGAATTGGAGGAATTCGAATTTTTTTTCGGGAAAGTAAGCCTCAGATAATGTGCATTTTGCCCAAAACGGTCTTCCCTTTCCCTGGAGCTGCACTTTAAATAAGGTACCAACTGTACCATAACTCACTTCGTCTGCCCAGCATTGCAAGCTCTGCCTGGATTCCGCTCTTTTATGCACGTCTCTCTCATCATAGTGTTTGTCATCATCGTGTTTGTTGCCCTTGGGTTGGATCGTTCCGCCCTCCTTGCTGGTTGCCCCACGCCTAGCCTCCCCAGCTCCCTCCTGTTCACTGTTAACCTGCTCTCCAAATCGCTTCTTAGTTATATCATTCTTCACGTCAGAAAATTGGGTAATATCGTCCATCCGTCCTCCAGTCTTCGCACTTCTAAATTCATCTGAATGCTGGGTTCCAGTTGACATAATAACTGAACCTGCCTCGGTCAAACCTTCAGAACGCGGCATGTCTGTTGCCATGGAAACAGGTTTTTTGTCTTTTATCTCGGTCCAGCTGTTAGAACGCGGCATATCTTTTGCAATGAAAACTAGTTCCTTGTCTTCTACCTTGGTCCAGACGTCAAAACGCGGCATATCTGTTGTCATAGAAGTAAATTCCTTATCTTCTGTCTCGATCCATCCATCAGAGCGCGGCATATCTGTTGCCGTGGAAACTAGTTCCTCGTCTTCTGCCTCGGTCCAAGCGTCAGATAGCGGCATATCTGTTGACATGGAGACAAGATCCCTGTCTTCAGTCTCGGTCCAACAGTCAGAACGTGGCATTTCTGTTGCCTTGGAAACGAGCTCCCTGTCTTCAGTCTCGGTCCAACCGTCAGAACGCGGCTTTTTTGTTAACATGGAAACAAGTTCCCTGTCTTCAGTCTTGGTCCAACCGTCAGAACGCGGCATATCTGTTGCTATGAAGACAAGTTCCCTGTCTTCAGTCTCAGTCCAACCATCAGAACGCGGCATATCCTTTGCCATGGAAACAAGTTCTCGTTCTTCAGTCTCGGTCCAACGGTCAGAACGCGGCATATTTGACGCCCTGGAAACAAGTTCTTTGTCTTCAGTCTCGATCCAACCGCCAGAAAGCGGTATATCTGTTGCCATGGAAACAACCTTCCTGTCTTCAGTCTCAACCCAACCGTCAGAACGAGGCCTTTCTGTTGGCTTGGAAACGAGCTCCCTGTCCTCAGTCTCGGTCCAACCGTCAGAACGCGACATTTCTGTTGCCTTGGAAACGAGCTCTCTGAACTCAGTCTCAGTCCACCTGTCAGAACGCGGCATATCTGTTGCTATGGAGACAAGTTCCCTGTCTTCATTCTCCGTCGAACCGTCAGAACGCGGTATATCTGATGCCATGGAGACAAGTTCTTTGTCTTCAGTCTCGGTCCAACCGTCAGAACGCGGCGTTTCTGTTGCCTCAGAAACGAGCTCCCTGTATTCAGTCTCGGTCCAACGGTCAGAACGCGGCATATTTGACGCCATGGAAACAAGTTCCCTGTCTTCATTCTCAGTCCAACCATCAGAACGCGGCATATCCTTTGCCAAGAAAACAAGTTCTCGTTCTTCAGTCTCGGTCCAACGGTCAGAACGCGGCATATTTGACGCCATGGAAACAAGTTCTTTGTCTTCAGTCTCAATCCAACCGTCAGAAAGCGGTATATCTGTTGCCATGGAAACAACCTCCCTGTCTTCAGTCTCAGCCCAACCGTCAGAACGAGGCCTTTCTGTTGGCTTGGAAACGAGCTCCCTGTCATCAGTCGCGATCCAACCGTCAGAACGCGGCTTATCTGTTGCCATGAAAACAAATTCTTTGTCTTTAGGGTCGGTCCAACCGTCAGAACGCGGCTTATCCGTTGCCATGGAAACAAATTCTTTGTCTTTAGGGTCGGTCCAACTGTCGAAGCATGGGGAGCTTCCCTCGTTTAAGCATCCATCCGCGTTTCCGTCCTATGATTGTTCGTATTTTTTTATTAGTTTTATATTCTTTTTTGTTATAAAAACAAGTTTTAAAAAACCGAAACAAATCTTTGGTAACACAAGAAAAAAAAAACACAGACTAAAGACTTTTCGCAAGAAAAAAAAAACAATCAAAAACTTTTGTCGATCAGTGTTTGTTTCAAGTACATAGGATATTCAATTAGTTTGTTTACATTTTTGTGGAAATGAATTGACTAAAAGATGCAGTATATGTGTCATTTATCATAATTTCTATACTTACGTCTAAAGTTTTGCCGTTGCAGATAGAGTTAGTATGTTGATCCTGCAGTTTTTTCTTCATTTTTTGACGGATGCGTATCTTCTCTTGCAAGGTCATGGTTTGTTGTTCCCGGATGTTGTTTATGTAACCATCAAGTCGTTTGACGTCATCTTGGTGACTTCGTAAATGAAGAGAAGCCTAAAAAGAAATTTTTGTGATTTTAGTCTGTATCGGCTTATCGTCGTTATTAAACTTCCTCATCCCAAATACCATTACCATTATTATCGCTATCTACATTGTGATAATAATACAATAATCATTCAAATCCTCATCAACACAAACACCATCATCATTATGAACATTGCATCATCATCATCATAACTACCACCACCATTATCATAATCTCAACAAGACACCATCATCATCCTCAACATCACCACCATTATCATTATCATCTACAATCATCATCTATCATCATCATCACCTTCATCATCATAATAGGCTTCATCATTATCTATCATTATTATCATCATCATCGTCATTTCTCAGCGTCATCATCATATTTCATCATCATCATTTTTATTATCGTTATCATTATCGTTGTTATTGTTATTTTTATCATATACAATCGTAATCATCATCCTAATCGTCATCATAAACATCACTTCACACGCAGACCTGATGGTGCTCTTGTTGCCTATTCTTGACCTCCTGCACATGTCTAAGTCTTTCCTTCTGCCTTTTTTCCTCCATCGCCGCCTCTCTGCTTCTCAGTCGCTGCCTTTTCTTCTCCTCCAGGGTCTTAGCTTGCTCCTGGCGCCGAATTTCGATGGAATCTGCCAGGCGTCGCTTGTCAGCCTCGTAGTCCCGTATGTGCTGGTAGGCCTGATGTCTAACGTCCTGTCGTCATGGTAACAGAGCAAAGTTGCCAAAATGCATGACGGTACCATTTTACTATAAGATGCTTTTTTTAATGAAAATTGATTTCAAATGCACATACCTATTTTATATAAAGTTGCACTTGCTGAATAAAATAAGTAAGTAAATGCCCCGATAAATGTCCCGATTTTACGTAACCTGGGTACCAGACAGGCTCTGAGCTTCGCGGCGACAACCATTTGAGCGAAGCTTAGTTCTCGCAACGAAGCTCAGAACCTCTGGTACCCAATTTATATTTTACGCCGCTGTCGCAGATTGTCATTAAAATATGCGGCGATTAAACGAGTAAATGAGGTATTCTGGAACCTCCGGTATTTTGTGCGTACTCCAAACTGTGTGCTTTATGTCTTTTTTTATTTCTTAGATACTCTATCCCCACTTTAGCATTCATTTAGCTATTTAGGAGTTTTCTCAACCTTTGTGCGCGGTTTTTTTCGTATTTCCCAAACTACGTCTTCATTTCATTTATAAGAAATTTCTTTGCTAATTTTGTACACATTCAAAGCTACAAAAAATATACTATCATTCCTGAGCCAGAAATCTTTTCTTTTGGCGAATACCAATTAAGTTTTTTACCTTATTCGTCGGAAAAGGTGCACTTTTTCGAATCTCAGTCTCCGATTTCTGCTCCAAGACTTCTAGACTACTTAGATCCTGACTCATCTTATCGTTATCTTCTTTTAATGCTTTATCATCCTTTTCCACTTTCTTGATACCATTTTTAGAGCTGTTTCCGTCTGAAGTTTCAACCACCATTTCACCAAGCGGTGATATGTGTTCACTGCCATTTACTTCGGCAAAAACTTTTCTAAAGTCGACATTACCCTGCGCCAGTGGATTTTCTTCTTTCAAACAGATATCCATTTTGTTAATTTTCAGCCTCGTAATTTGTTCGCTGATTTCCACAGTTTGAATTGGGATTTGTAACCGATAACTTCTCCCACTAGTTATGTTAAATAAAGTTTTCTTTCCAGAATGTGAGTTGTCTCCAAAACGGATAAATTATTAATTATATTTCCCAGTAATATATTTTTTTATGTCAAATTTTCACAAATTTCTCATTACACTTCGTTTATTGGTTATACAATGTTGAAGAAGTTCCACTCATATTATTGCGGTTAATCACTCTTTATCTACGTATCCCTAACATATTAAAGTAATTAACACAAATACTGAATTATTCACCAAAATGTTAAAAAAATGTTTTCACCAAAAACAGTAGTGAAACGTTTTGCATTTTTCGTCATAAATCCCGTATCGCGGAATATAATTAAAAAATAAGTTTTATGATTCTGGTTTGGACTCGATCACATTTTTACCATGCGCCATATCATGCGGTATTATATGAGAAGACAGTTAAGTGAAGGCGACCAAGTATTCGGGCTTTATTTGCATGGTACAAGTTGTGACGTCATAGGATAACTCTTCCCAGACCCCAAGCTGCCTCACGGCTCATTGCCAGTCACAGCAAACCCGAAACACCTCGGATTTAGGCTTGACTAGACTGCGTAGTTGGCAAGTGGGCATGTGCGGAAAGGGAGGGGGGGGGGGATGAGATGCAATCTTTGACGCCAAAAGAGAAAACTCTCGAGAAATAAAATATTTTTGCATGTTGTACAAAGCTTTTTTTATATTTGTCATCATTTTAGCGTTATTTCCAAGATTTAAGTCGGCGAAAAAACAAACATTTTTTTTTTCAGTAATAGACAGGGAGAATAGGCAAAATATAACATTAAATAATAAATAAAAATTTATGAGTATAAATTTATGAGTAACTTCCCCTCAAATAATCATCAGTTAAATCAATCGGAAAATATCTTTAAAATGCTTTAAAGCTAATTAATTCTTCCTTAAATAATAACTGAATATTATTATTATCCCAAACTCTTCAATAAATGGGGTTATTGTGTTTTCAACAATAGCATCGCTCAATAATTGGTTTCCTTTTATTCCAATTTAGATGTTTTGGAGCTTGCAGCTGGCAAAACGTTTAGGAGTTTGGAAAGTCAGAAAAGAGGCTGACAGGTGTTAAAGAATGACTACTCTTAAACTTGTTTTCTTTCTTCCTTTCATGGCAAAAATGTGCTACAGTCAAGGTGAGACTTTGACTAAAATAATTTTTGTTTTTTTTCATTTTTTTTTCGAGGCGGATCTAAGGATGCCGATCATTAATAATTTTGAATTGGCTTCAGCCAAAGAAGCTACGCAACGCTATGCATGGTGCTAAAAGATTTTAGTGGAAAAAGAAAAATATAAGTGAACCAGAGGTTAGGTTATTGTTTTTAGTATTATCGAATAATTGTTCGTGGCGTTTTATACCTCTCCATCTTAGAGCAGCCTTGTTGTTTTTTCTCATTTTCAAAACAATTTTTTTTCTAATTTATAGTAAAAAAATTATTTTATCATATCATATTTTGCGCAATTTTACAAATAAGGCATTGAATCTCTTAAACCAAAACAGTTTTCATAAAATAAATTTTATAGAAGCTCTGTCGTTCCTACTTTTAGTGAAGTTTAGTTTAAGTTCAATTCATTTGAATTCGTCACAATAACTAATAATAAATCATGTTCTGTACAAAAATAATCAAACAAGCACGAATTGATAATCTTCCCCTTACTTACATTATTAGTCGTTATTCCGTTCATCTAGTCTAGGGTCCTAATATTCAAAGTTCGAATTATTTATCACATTCACTGAACACTGAAATACCTAAAATATTAGCTTTATTTTGCTAACAGAAGAAAACGTTTTTCTGACAAAAGCAGCGGCATAGCGCTCATTTATGTTCGGCTTCGGAATAAGCCTCGTCCCCCGGCTACTCCCCGGCTGTCAGCTCCATGATGCTTTGCGCGTAGATTCACAATTTCCAATATGGCGGACGCTTCATGCTGACTTCTCGGAGGCAAGAGCAGAGAGGGCCAGTGACGTCATAACCATGCAGTGCATGATACACCCGCCGAGAAGCCTAGGGACGAGGCTGCTCCGGTCGGAATTATTCTTTAGCATTTAACTAACAGATAAAGTTTGACGGGGGGGGGGGGGGGGGGGTAGGCTGGTGATATTTATGTTTTTACCATATATGTATTAGTGCTGTAAGAGGTGCTGAATCAATTGGCTGCTTTTATTTTTTAAAATCAAATATTATCGATGGTCTGACCCATTTTTGTGTACAAAGTGTCTGTTTTGTTCCCTTCTGTGTTCAATCTTTATTGATTGATCAAAACAACATCAAAAGACTCAAACTGCGTAAAGCTTATACATGCATGGCGAAAACTTATTAAATCCAATTCTCAATTCTCTTCAGATCATTGTCGCAATCTGCTCGTTCTTCCTCCACTGGTCGACCACGCCCTCTTTAACCACACCCTTCAGAATATAACTGACATATCAGTGAAAAACTGTCATATAAAGTGCTATCTGAACCAAGCATGTCGTGCTGTGAACTATAAGAAACGAGCGAATCTTGGGAGCTGTGAACTGCTGTCTGACAAAGCTGAATCTTATTCCAAAGATTTGTTGAAATTTCCTGGAATTGATTACTTCAGCCTGCAGGTATATCACTAGTAATCCTAACTTATGGAAATTCGATGACTTTTGTAAAGAGTTAAAGAGACCATGACACGAAAAATACATAAGCTTTTATAGCAAAATATAGCTATCGATGTTTGGTTTTAGAACTGCCTTTGTGCTTATTGATTGCAGGAATTTTTGTAATCGTGTTTTGAAAATGTCTTGTCTTGGCGACTTTTTTTGATTGGCTGACGTCAAGAGTTGTACACACTTGTTCCAGTCGAACTTCGCTTGCCAATGTAGATTTGTAAAGATGAGGACGAGCATATCTTTTGTATTTTTCCTAATTCCTCGCTTTTCAAGACATGGTAAAAAAGATGATTACAATGTTCAAGCAATGGATCCAAGAATAACCTTTTTCTATCACTAAGATAGGGGGTTCATCGAAACCTGCAGTGAATGGAATGAAAAGACATCTCTGGAGTGTTTACCAGTTCGAGTCGATCGGTTCATTCAAGCAAATGAATTTCAACCTGATTATTTTGGCTTGTTGTGAGCACTACGCTTTTTACCGGTAAGGATGAATGGTTTGATTATAAGAATATGTTATATTGGATTGGACTTCATTCAATGCATTTTTATTCGCAAACTGAGTTGTAGAAAAACGATTTCTTCCACGTGCGAATGCGAACGGCCATAAAACCAAGACGAGGCAAACAACTTCAATAAAGTTAGTAAACTCGCAAAAATACAAGTTCACCTTCGAACAGCACCCCGGGGTGGAAAATGTTGAAAGAACCACATGCAATTGTAATAATCTGATTCACTGTTAAGCCGCAAAGTACAACAAATTGACAAACTGGAAAAGCGAAATAGTTTGTTTTACCACGCCGATTGATTCAGTCATTCAAGGAATGACATTTCTCTACAAAACGAACAGTCGAATTATCGACAAAAATCAGTCCTCACAATTGGGAGGGAGGAAGGGTAAATATAAAATTCGAATTTGTTCGAGAGCCAAGAAAAGCACGGTGAAGGGTGCAAGTTTTCTTGTGAGTGTTTTCTTATCGCACCGTACGCTTTGCTTTGCCAGTAAATGTACATTTGTGCGGTTGTTGTGCATTCCCTTTCACATATACCAAGTCTTGATGTCAGTTTTTCTTTAAAAAAACATTATAACTATTCAGGGATTATAATGCTAGTTCCATCTACTGCATTTGTTTGTTTGTTTATTTATTAAAAGAGAAGTAAATACAATCGATTTTTTTTTTTGCCGTTCACTCATTGATGATTTTCAGCCCTCGCATCTCCTACTTTTTAGATTCTAGATTTCCAGTCGTTTCTCTCTGAGTTTGATATATCTTGATGTTTTTTTATCTCTTTGTGTAGAAAGCTTGCCTTCCTTGTAATCTATAGGTTTCATTATTTGGTGCATTGTTTAGTGCGTAAAAAATATACTTTTAAGAGCGTGTTTTGTTTTTGTGACAATTTGCAATAAATTGGACAAAAAAATATTAAAAATCTGTATTATTTGAAAGCATAGACGCTTTTAACATATGCATTCTGCTTTGCCGAAATATAGATGCGTTACTTTTTGCCTTGTAATATCGTCTCGCAATTATTTACAGCGTATATATTATTTCTTTGATCACAATTGTGATCGAAAAAGGAGTGAGTTTGCCGAAAAGTTGGGTGGTTCGCGCGGAAATGGTGTTCAAAAGCTTATAAAAAATATTAATAAAAATCACCGCTCCAATTGCTGCAGGATTCCTTTTGGATACTTTGCTCAGGTTACACTCAGCTATTTTCTGGAGAAGATTTGGGCTCCACGATCAATTATAAGTGTATTTTGGGTGAGGGGGGGGGGGGGCGTCCTATTTTGTATGGGAATGTCTAATGTTCATCCCCCACTTGTACAACTCTTGACGTCACAAGTGATATGCAAATTAAATATTCGGATGTCGCCGGTTTCATGCAAAAATTTGCCAAAATTGCTAATTTTAAAAGGATCAAAAATCATGTTTCCGTTTAAATCAAGTATCGAAAATTGGAGGAATTATTGTTGGGATATTACGCTACTACACTAACTAGTCAATTTGTCTAAATAAGCAAAAGAGAATTTCGTGTCACGTTTTCTTTAATTTACAAACTACCAATATTTATTCAGTTATTTGTCAATAATCTAAAGTAATATAGTACTTGGCGGTCCCAGCGCAGCGCAAAAACCTGCCAAGCCTATACTACTCAAAAGCGTACCGTGTGAAATTCTGGTATGACTATGTGATAAAGGATTCTGGTATGACTATATGATAAAGGATTCTGGTATGACTATATGATAAAGGATTCTGGTATGACTATATGATAAAGAATTCTGGTATGACTATGTGATAAAGGATTCTGGTATGACTATATGATAAAGCATTCTATAATTTACTATATGATAAAGGATTCTGGTATGACTATGTGATAAAAGAATCCGGTATGACTATGTAATAAAGGATTCTGGTATGACTATATGATAAAGGATTCTGGTATGACGATATGATAAAGGATTCTGGTATGACTTTGTGATAAAGGATTCTGGTATGACTATGTGATAAAGGATTATGGTATGACTATATGATAAAGGATTCTGGTATAACTATATCATAAAGGATTCTGGTATGACTATATGATAAAGGATTCTGGTATTACTATATGATAAAGGATTCTGGTATAACTATATGATAAAGGATTCTGGTATGACTATGTGATAAAGGATTCTGGTATGACTATATGATAAAGGATTCTGGTATGACTATATGATAAAGGATTCTGGTATTACTATATGATAAAGGATTCTGGTATAACTATATGATAAAGGATTCTGGTATGACTATGTGATAAAGGATTCTGGTATGACTATGTGATAAAGGATTCTGGTATGACTATGTGATAAAGGATTATGGTATGATTATGTGATAAAGGATTCTGGTATGACTATGTGATAAAGGATTCTGGTATAACTATATGATAAAGGATTCTGGTATGACTATGTGATAAAGGATTCTGGTATGACTATGTGATAAAGGATTCTGGTATGACTATGTGATAAAGGATTCTGGTATGATTATGTGATAAAGGATTCTGGTATGACTTTGTGATAAAGGATTCTGGTATGACTATGTGATAAAGGATTCTGGTATTACTATATGATAAAGGATTCTGGTATGACTATGTGATAAAGGATTCTGGTATGACTATGTGATAAAGGATTCTGGTATGACTATGTGATAAAGGATTCTGTTATGATTATGTGATAAAGGATTCTGGTATTACTAATTATGATAAAGGATTCTGGTATATATATATATGATAAAGGATTCTGGTATAACTATATGATAAAGGGTTCTGGTATGACTATGTGATAAAGGATTCTGGTATGACTATGTGATAAAGGATTCTGGTATGACTATGTGATAAAGGGTTCTGGTATGATTATGTGATAAAGGATTCTGGTATGACTATGTGATAAAGGATTCTGGTATGACTTTATGGTATCACATTTTGGTGAAACTATATGATACAAGATTTTGGTGTCAGCTTATGAATAAATTACTGGAACTATATGCTTTCTTCATTTCGTGGAATCCGTGCGGTGTGTGCGGGTTTCACTTTATGATAAAATCCTATGGTTACGGCTGTTGCGTGACATTCTTGGAATTTTAATTCTTAGGAGCGAGTCAGGGGATTCCCCGCTGGCGAGTTTTGGCATGTCTATTGTATTTAGGGACTTTCCCGCTGGCGAAGTGGAATGCTTATAGTCATGGCAACGCGAAAATATTTTTATTCATCGGAACGAATCAGGGAATTCACCATGGGCGGGTATAAACATGTCTTAGAGTCGTCTACCGTATGTATTTGTGAAACTTGTATGTAGACCAACACAGATGTGCCGTGACGTAACGGCATAGGTGTGCCGTGACGTCATATAGGAATGTAGTCTCTTGTGGAACTTGTATGTAGACCAACACAGATGTGCCGTGACGTAACGGCATAGGTGTACCGTGACGTCATATAGAAATATAATCTCTTGTATTAGCATATATAATGGATTGTAATACAGGGATCCATATTGCATTAGAGGAAGAGGGATACTACGATTGTCCATTTTGTCATCTTAGAATAACGGAGTACGTGACTAAGGGAGAGTCGGAGAGGTTCGAGGTAATAGGGAGGACAACGAGGTAGAGGGTTGATCAACATGAAGAATAAGGACAACGAGTGCTTTAGATGGTGCCACATCAGACACCTAAACCCACTTGGACAGCTTTGAGAGGTTCAACGACAAGCTACCAGCGAAGGAGTAATTCTATAGCACCATGCGACCAGCACATCTCAGAGGACGATTACAAACATGCTAGAAATGTGTGGAAGAAGTTCAATCTTCAAACCATGGGCGACTACCACGACCTATGCCTTGAATCTGACATACTACTGCTGGCTGACGTGTTTAAAAACTTAAGGAAGACGTGCCTAGAATAATATAAGCTAGATCCATGCAACTACTTCACATCCCCCGGTCTATCATGGGACGCCATGCTAAGAATTACCGACATCAAACTGGAACTCATGACAGACTTCAACATGTTCCTATTCATCGAAAAGGGCGTGCGTGGTGGCATATCATACATAGCCAACAGATACGGTAAGGCCAACAATAAGTACATGGAATCATACGACGAGACGGCGCCTTCGAGGTATGTTATGTACTTGGAGGCAAAAAACTTGTACGTATGGGCTATGAGCCAATACATACCCACTGGTGGATTCAAATGGATGACAGAGTAGAGAATCAAAAAATTGGACCTGGCTGATACTAAAAGTCGACCTAGAGTACCTCAAAAGCCTTCACGACCTCCACAACGACTACTCACTAGCCGCTGAGAGAGTGAACGTATCAAAGGACATGCTGTCCGAGTACTGCGACAAGATAGCAACAAAATACGTCATACAAACAGGTCTAGTCTCAAAACTTATCCCAACCTTAAAAGACAAAGAGAAGTACGTACACTACAGAAACTCCCAGCTACACACAGACCTAGGCCTAAAAGTAGCTTAAGTCTACAGAGTTTTAAAGTTCGACCAATCACCATGGCTAAAGCAGTATATAGACCGCAACACTGAAAAACGTAAGAACGCCAGAAACTCATTCGAGAAAGACTTCTTCAAACTGATGAACAACAGCGTATTTGGAAAGACTATGGAGAACCTACGAAAAAGGGTAGACGTCCGACTGGTGTAAGACGAGAAGAAACTACTCTGACAAGAAAGCCCTCCTACGTGAGTAGTAAGATATTCAACAAGGACTTAGTGGCCGTCCACAAAATCAAAGAGACACTGACCCTAAACAGGCCGGCCTATGTGGGCATGTGCATCCTAGACCTCAGCAAGGTACTGATGTACGGCTTCTACTACAACTACATCAAAGAGAAGTATGGACACAAGGCAAGGCTACTATTCACCGATACAGACAGTCTGACCTTCGAGATAGAGGCAGAAGACGTGTATCAAGATTTCTGGAACGACAATAGCGACTACCCAAAGAAGAGCTCCACATTCTTCAACGAAACCAACAAGAAAGACATCGGCAAGCTCAAAGACGAGGCTGCAGGAACCCCCGTCTGCGAGTTTGTCGGACTGCGATCCAAAATGTACAGCTATGCGAAAAGCGACCAATCAGAAGGAAAGACAGCAAAGGGAATAAAAAAGAATGTATCAAGAGTAATATCGAGCATGAAGACTATAAAAAGACATTAATGGACGACAGACAGATGCACCACAAAATGAAGGCCACCAGAAGCCAAAACCATAAGTTAGGAAGCTACGAAATCAATAAAGTGTCACTCAGCTGATTCGATAAAAAAGGTATAAATCAAACGACGGAATCAAAAGTTTAGCCTACGGGCACTATAACATCGGACAATAACCCCGGTCACCCATTTGACAGATGAAGCTTTACTTGACACATACTGGCATCCATTAATTTGGAGAAGGTATAGAACCTCGACGCACTGAAACTATTTAAAAAATAATTTCTAGTATAGTAGCATACTAATATGAGCACTAAGGAGACATACAACCACGACGAAACTGAGGAAGACACTTGGTCAGAGACCATGGAAGAGCCCAACTACGACGAGTCAGACTACGACAAGTCAGGTCCTGAGTACCTCCCAAGCGACTCAGAGTATGACTCCAGTGAATACGACTCTCAATGAGGTATAGAAACACGTCAAATATTTAAAAATAACTCTAGTATAGCAGTATACTAATATGGAAGTCGGACGAAGAGTGAAGACAACTGAGAAAGTAAACTACTTAGAAAACAGCGAGCTGACTAACACCCAATTCGAAGTCTACCAGAAAGACGAAGATACACCGTTCTTAGAGTACGGCTACACAACGTACAAGGACTGTGAGGGCGTGCTGCGCTATGATCCAAGAAGGTTCTTCATGTGCACCTCGTACGATGAAGACGAATTCAACTTCGAAGGGATCAAAGGCGTGTATTTAGACACGAACATCGACAGAGACAAAAGTATAGAAAAAGCTTCAGTGGAGATAGTCCACTACGAAGGCACCAGAACACCAAACAGGCTAGGGTGTGGTCCCTACATCGGAGGCCAACACGTGCTGCCCAAGCCCCACCGCAAATACCAGTCTACCCTCAAGGAGCAACACGAAAAGGTCATACGAGAAAATGAGGAAAGGCTGAAGAAGCTGAAAACCATGTTCAAATTCATGGATAGCCCCCACCTCCCCACACCGGAGGAGGCGAAGCGCGACGCCGAAAGCAAAAGCGAGAGCGAGAATGGAATCCCCTGACTCGCTCCTAAGAATTAAAATTCCAAGAATGTCACGCAACAGCCGTAACAATAGGATTGTATCATAAAATGAAACCAGCACACACCGCACGGATTCCACGAAATGAAGAAAGCATAGAGTTCCAGTAATTTATTCGTAAAGTGACACCAAAATCTTGTATCATATAGTCTCGCCACAATATGATACCATATAGTTTCACCAAAATCTTTTATCATATAGTTTCACCAAAATGTGATACCATATAGTTTCACCAAAATCTTTTATCATGTGGCGATACCACATAGTCGTACCAAAATCCTTTACCATAATATAATACCAGAATCCTTTATCATATCGTCATACCAGAATCCTTTATCATAAAGTCATTCCAGAATATGATACCATACGGTGTTAAGTAGTATAGGCTTGGCAGGTTCTTGCGCTGCGCTGGAACCGCCAAGTACTATACTACTATCTAAAATCTACATTTCTGTTTATGCTTTCAGGAGGGTTGTGTTACAAATCCTTGTCCCTCAGCCAACATGACCTGTATTGAGTTAAAGGGGACTCCAAAATACAGATGTGAGTGTCCACAGGGATACACCGGTGCCGCATGTGAAACAGGTAACAGTGGTCTTTAAAAGACATGATCATTAAGAGCTAATCATTGTGTTTCTTGTTACTTTGATTGACAGATTGCGCTATGAGTATCATAATTATGAGCTTGTGTTTCTTTCTTAGATATTGATGAGTGCTTTTCTGGAAGCAACAATTGTCACCTGGACCTCGCTTCTTGTGTAAACACCATTGGCTCCTTCGCATGCACATGTAAACCTGGGTATACAGGAGACGGAATAAACTGTGCAGGTAATGAAAACCACCAACCGATATCAGCATTGGCATTGTTAATTCGCAAAATGCAATTTAACTTAAAATAACGCTAAATGTAACAACTGTTCCGCGAAATGCAACGCCAAATGTTTAACGCCAAAGGTATTACGCAGAGTTTAATAACTTTATCTATTGGCCAAAAGCTAAAAGTTCTAAAAATGTTAATAAAAGATTAATGTAACGAGCAGGCACAAACGAAAGTAATCTTGTAGTCAATATAATCTTTTAGTTTATCACATTTTGAGTTAAAAGTTTTTGCATTTTGCTTTAAGACTACAGTAATTACGCGTTAATATAACATTTTGCCTGAAAGTTAGTACATTTAAATTTTGTTGTTCTTACGTAGATATTGACAAATGAGAGATTTCGGTAAATTTAACTGTGAGAGAAATTTCAGGGTTCCCAATATTCATGACTGTGTACTTGTGATTGACAGATTGCGCTATGGGTGCTATGGGTATGGAATCGGGTGCTATAAGTGACTCGGCAATAACTGCATCGAGCTACGTTGATAACCTTGCTACAACTCTACTGCCTTCATATGGCCGCCTTAATCACGAAAAAGCCTGGGTGTCAGGGTCTATGAGACCTGGAGAGTACCTCCAAATCGACCTGGGGCGTGTAACAACAGTCACCAAGGTGGCCACTCAAGGACACTCGGGTTTTGACGAGTGGACGAAGAGCTACAAGATCGGCTACAGCACCGATCTATCCACCTGGCAAGTGTACCGGGAGGGAGGACAAGAAAAGGTACGAGTCGGCGGCTGATCTAGCTTTTTGCTAAGGAAAAATAAAGACACCATTATATACTTACGTATTGCAAACCCCCCCAGGTTAGGGGGTACTCAACCTATGTTTGTGTATGGGGGTGCCGCTGGGGGTTTGAAAACCTGACCCTGCTTAGGACTTTAGGACCCTTTTTAGTGACTTTGTGAAGGTAACTTGAGACACACGCGACGCGCAACGATATCCCTTCAGGACAATGCTTTTTCGCGGCAGTGTTTTATCGTAAAATCGATCGCAGAACCAAGCACCCGGTTAGCATGTGAGAGGAAGCAAGGCAATCAGATCGGTACCCTTTAGGACAGCCTTGCTTCAGGACAGGACAGAGAGGCCTGAAATATATACCTTGTTCAAGACAGAGGTAAAAAACCATACCCTGTCCAGCATCTATCATATTCCGCTAGATTCACTTTTCTTGAAAATCAAATTTCTATTTTTTATGTAAGTTATGTGGAAGCAATACTTTTGTATTTAAAAAAATCTGGGCGATAATTTTTTTTAAATTCACGATGACACCCAACAATAGTCCAGCTTGAAGCACCCGAATTGTTGGCTTAAAACTGACCTGTCAAACTTCGCGATTGAATGAATCTTTATTTTTCGCCAAATTGTCGTCGCAATCTTTGAAAAAAAAAATACACTCTTGCCTACAAAGATCCATCCCCGAATCTACGCCCCCTGCTAAGTCCACACCCAAAGGCAACTTGTGTGAGAGAGGCGAGGACCAGTGTTACACAAGAATAAATTCCAGATAGTACATTCGAGAGTATTTTTGTATCGGATAATTTGAAATAAGAAAATTATTCCTTTTCAACATTTTGAGCACAAGCCGCGCATCTTCTAAACTATAAGCCGACCTTATGGCTAAAATAAACCTTGCCGAAAGTACTTGCAAGTAATGCAGTTGCATGTCGAATCTGCGTGTATGAAAAATTAGAATCAGAAGTTGGGTATCTGAACGCTCTTCAAACGAAGCCCACGCCAGCGTCATACATGGTAATCGACGAGCTGCCTTCGGAGGAGGCTAGATATTTTTAAGGGCACAAAACGGACCTGTTCCTCAAAATATTTGTTCCGCCGCCCGCAAATTTGTGGAGTCGAACTAGTCGTGATTGGAACTTTCAACTCTAGGATTGTCAACTCTTTCAACTCTAAGACACATTTCACAGCATCTCGTGCCCATCATTGTACAATACGAGTCGAGCACTTGCCTTGCAAATTAAACAAGAAAAGGATGTGTTGGGTTTGGATTAGACTGATGTTTTGTTCTCTATTCCAGGAGTTCCCCGGGAACACAGACAGGAACACTGTTGTCTACGGAGTGTTGGCACACCCCCCTGTTGCACGTGGTATCCGGATCATCGCGGTTACTTTTAAATGGCGGCCTGCTTTGAGGGTGGAGGTCTACGAATGCATGTGAGCATCCCTCCTCCCCCACGGAAAAGGGATGCGCCACTTTACAGGGCCGTAGCAGGGTGTGGGGTACTGGGGGCATGTCCCCCCAATATTTTCAAAAATTAACTGTAACACGGATTATAAACCATTTTCATTGGTGACTATGAAAATATTGAGAGTCGCTTTAATGGGTATGATCAGGTAGTAGGATGAAAGCTTCTTATAAGCTCTTTTATGCACAGAAAGTTATTTATTTAGTGGCGGGAGTAAAATACTCTCACTTTCTTTGTCTTTTTTTTGTAGAGTCAAGATTAATTTATTGAATTAATTGAGGTATCAGCAAAATGTATTTATTCGCTAGGTGACTACCTTAAAACTCGGTCGCCCTTTAACACCGCATGATGTAATAAATTAAGCAAAAAATGTAATCTTGAAGCGAAATCTAATGAATTTCAATGCAAAATGTAGTCTTGGAGAGAACTTGGGGCAAATGTTTAACCCGAAATGTTATAACGCAAAGTGTAATAACTTTATCTAATATAAAGATTGACGCACTGCCTAAAATCAAAGCCAGAGTACATTCAATCTGAGCAATACACCTATTTCAATAAAAGTTGTGCTTTCGGCAGACCGTCACGATAGTATGTCATGGCAGTTTGATCGATATTTAAAGTCACGTGATCATTTTGCATGCTTGTAGTTGAAACTCGTTTAGTCATTGCCCACTCTTGTATTTGTGGCAGGAATAAAAATAATAAAGAAATACTATCACAGAAGTTATTCACATTTTCCTACATTCAGCAGACGGCTCCCGTGGTATTTTTAATAGCAGAATATTTTAAAATAGGTGTATATACATTTGTTTTTGTTGTTGTTGTTGAAAAGGTGGGTTCAAATATTGTGTAAGGTACTGACTCCCTCGTAGAGAGCCATGGACACACTAGACCCCCATATTGAATGATCATGGGGTTCATGGTACTTACGTCTGCTCTTTTTGTGCAGAACATAAAATGACAGCTGCAGCAGGCCTCGAAATATTGGGGGGGGGGGGAAGCTACAAAATCCTCAAGAAAGTTGTTGGGCAAAGTTACACCCCTACTTGCCATTTCGTTATTATTGTCATATCAATATTTGGGTGACCTTCAAACACGCTCGGTCTCTTGGAGGCCTGGGTCTAATGACTTTATAGGATTAGTAAGAAAAAGATTTGACCAAGCGAGCAAGTTTTGCTTAATAATTTTTGCCGCGAGTCTCAAATTGACAGGAATATGGGCATCTATGCCCATAAAAGGCAATACATTCGAAGGGCACTATCCGTGGGGAATATGTTTGACTTTTGAAAGAATTGTCAGAAAACAGATGAAGTCAGTGAATTTTAAGAGGACTGCAATTAATTCTCTTAGTTTTAGAAGTTCACGCCGGGCACAAAACACTCCAAAAGCGGCAGGGTTTTCCGTGTCAAATCGCCATCTTGGACGGGGCACGTTTTCAGAGGACTGGTGCCGAATTTACGAATCTGCTTGGGCCCTATGTTCGAAAGCTCGTAGGATTTTCGCTAGCTTCGGAAAATAAGATCGGATGGCGGGAAAGCACAGACGGAAGAACAATGTTTGATTTGGTATCAAACACGGCCAGGATTTCGCGCGGTTCCTGCGCCTATTTTTCTAAGGGATACGGTCTTTCCGCGACTTTTCCCAAAATGTCTTGAATGCAGTTATTTTGAGTCCCGATTTAATTTTTACGTCAAAAGAATTTATTGAAAATCAGCAGGGTAGTCCGATTCTTGAATCCCTGAATGTCTTCGCTATGATTTTTGTTTTGTAGATTTCTCTTCTGTTCTCGCGCAATTATTTTTGAAACCTCACTCTAATTTTCAAGTTTATCTGTGAAAATGCAAAAGAGATTCAGTCTCGGAAAGTACATGCGTGAGGCTAAATTAAAGAGACAGAAGGTGATCGACGCTTCGCGAGAACTGCAGAACCTGGAGGATGAGTTTTCTTCCCTTCAGCAAAGCATCGTTGAGAAGAAACTCGAGTTGAAAGCGAAGCGAGAAAAGCTGAGGAGGCTTAGCAGAAAGGTATTTATAAAGAACGAAATAGAATGTGTTTACATATAATACCCATTTTGTAGAAATGCAGCGCTTATAGAAAAGGAATCGAAAGGAAAGGGCATATTTGTTTTAGGCAGACATGCGCATTATTTTACGCTATCGTGTTATTTGAGAGGGGCGATTTATTGAGTCATGAATTATAGTCAAATTGTTGATTCTTTTAGATCGAAAGATCGTTTCGTCAAAGAAATAACACATGGAATAGAACTCAAACGACTCGGCGCGCGCGTTGCTATGGTAGCTTATAAACAATAATTCTATTCTTTGTTGTGAAAGTATTTTCAGTTCGAACAGCGCTTCAAGTGAAACCAAATATGATATTCATTTAAGTTACATCAAAAAAACTTAGTCAAATCAAAAAAGTTATAAAGTAAGATTTAGTAATTGGATTCTTAATTCTGAATTCTTCCAAACAGATAACTTGTAGTTTCATGTTGGTCTAATTATTATATTTGTTTGTTTGTTTCATATTTTGATGGCTACATGGATATTCTCTTCAGATTAGTGCTATCCTCAATAGTAAATAGATAGTAGTAATTCGTTTATTATATTATTAGAGGCTATTATATTTAAATGTAATCAATAACCTTACTCTACATAGCAGTTAAAAAATAGAAAGATGTTAAGGCTGTATTGCTGGTATTTGTAGGTAGATTCAGACAGTCGTATGGAAGGTAACAGTCAGGAAGGAGGCAGTCAGAAGGGGTTTTTAAATGAAAAGGCAGTGTATATGAGGAGGAAGAATCCGACATGCTTCACTGAGGGAGGGGTCATGCAACCTGGGGAGAGGACAATAAGAAGTCGGCGGGCAGAGACCTACAGAGCGTCACAAGAAATCCATGGGGGATCAGCAGAAGTTGGGCTCGTCGATGCTGCTCTAGTGAAATGTAGCGAGAAGGTTATCTCCCAAGGAATAGAAAGGAACAAAAGAATTAGAAACAAAATTATCCCTAAATTTTATAATAATAATGTTAAAGTCTTTGAAAAGTCTAACGATAACATGCTAAGAAGTGTAGGTCTCTATTATGCTGGGGGGATAATGGGAAAGGGAAAGTATCGCTCTGTCTATCGCCATAGTAGCTATAGGACTCTTCCTACAAAATCAAAATCCCTACGGATGAAGGTTGGCAAGTCCAACATTCCAAGGTTAGTGCCTTACAATAAGTTAATGCCATTCATCAATTCCATTGATATTGGACTCCTGAGAAGTGTGCGGGATGACTTCTGTGCAGACCTGCCAGAGGTGGAAAAGGTAGATGGTATGTACCGTCCTATACAGGACATGCTTTTAAAGCTTGCCCACCACTATCTTACACAGGAGCAATATCCGCTGAAGTGGTTCAATGGGGAAACTGATACATTTTATGTTTCCATAGGTGGTGATGGCGCGCCCTTTGGGAAAGATGACACAGCTACAGCCTTTCTTGTCAGCTTTCTCAACATCGGTCGGGGTGTCCTAAGCAGCAATGAAAATTTCTTGCTGTTTGGGGCAAATTGTGCTGAGAACTGTACCCCTGTTGCACGCTTTGTAAAAGACCTTACTAAAGCAATTAAAACTATTGAAAGTTCAACATTTTCTGTTATTTGCAATGGTAATCCTGTAGAAGTCAAATTCCGCATCTCAGAGCTACCAAATGACATGAAAATGCTTTGTTTTCTTGGTGGTGAATTGAGCAACAGTGCTCAGTATTTCTCTTCTTTCGCAGATGTCCGTCTTGATAACTGTGCCGACCTTTCTGCTACCTTTGGTGTATCTGCAGAATGCAAATGGCAACCCTGGCAGTATGCAGATCGCCTAAAAGTCGTCAAAAGTGTTGAGAAGCTGAAAAAAGATCTCAGTCAAAAAAAGCTTGCTTCATCTACAAAAAGAGCAAAGGTCACCTCCCATATTGCAAACCTTGGCAGCAGACAAGAGTTTGTACCACTGGTCGAGGACCTGATTGACAGAGCACATGTAGATCCCCTGCATTTAAAAAACAATGCTGTTGCTCTTGCTCATCGCTATCTTTTGGGTGAAGTTATAGCTCAATCAGGTCTCAAGAGTTCTAACACTATTCTCTTTTCACAGATCCCCTCCACCAACCCCTTTGCAATCTACATCAAGTGCATGAGGGAACAGTGCAGTTTACCCCGACTCGCAAAGAAGGTGGTGAGATGGTTCAATGAAACTCAGGGTAAAGGGAAAGACTTTGATTACAGATTTACTGGTAGAGATTCTAGGCTCTTTCTCCACAATTTTATGTTATTAATTTCTTCTGTTGACAGCAACGATTCTTCATCTTCATCAAGTAGAGTGAACACTGTTTATCACTCAATTGCCTATTTGTGTCTCTGTTTGCGTGAGTGTGTTTTTCTTTTTTCTAGGCTAGAGCTTTCAGAGGAGCAGTTAGAAATGTTGAGGTCTTGTTGCCATAAGTATTTTTGTATTAATGTCTACTACTTTAAAGCAAACCCTACTGTCTGGACTATTGGTCATATAGTCCCTGCCCACACTGCACACATGCGATCCCTATATGGATTGGGGCTTGGCCTTAATTCTATGGAGGGTCGCGAAGCTAAGCACATAGCCATCTCAAAGTACAGTGCACACACCCTACCACAGCAAAGGTGGCAGCAAATCTTTAAACATGAGTATGTTTCCCTTCTCTGGCTGAGACAGAATGGATACTCCCCTAAGTCAACAGCTCAATCCAACCTCTCCTATCTTCCTGAACGTGTCAGCCGCCCTGATTACTGTATTTGTGGGATGCACAAGGACACCTCTAAGGAGAGGTGTACCTACTGCGAGCATCCATTCAGACTTGAGCTTGAGTTACGTATCAATGAAGCACATAATCATCAACAACTTGGTACATAGTCATGTTATGTTCTACTTCTTCTATGTATTATTTGTAGCTTGCATTACTAACTTGCCATCTTATTAATATTATTTCAGCCAAATGAATCTTCTTTTTATTACTTTTTTGCTTGAGATATTAAAATCTAGTTTAATTGTTTGCTCCTGTGTTAGATAGTGATGTGCAAGCTTTAAAATATCTTAGGGGTAAGAATTACTGTGCTGTCACTTAGGGTTGCACTACTAACATGTTTCCATTATTTCTCTGTTCTTTTTTTATCTTGCCTTGCCATACATCCAAAACATGTTTGATGTAGACACACAAATGTGTGCATTATGCTGTATTATAACTTGTGTACATGATATAAATGTTGCATCCAAACATTCCTTGGTGGCTGATTGCCAAGGCTCTATTAGTGATGTCAAATAATAAAGGTATGTATAATCCTGGAAAAAAAATGTTTGATGTACTCTGAGGTGGATTGTCTCCTAAAAAAGGTGAGGAAAAAGATGTAAGAGACTAATTTGATAGAAAAAAAGAATATATTTGTAAGCATCCACTGGTTAAATGATTTTTTTTATGAATGATAGACTTTGATAGGTGATGAAATATTTTTTTATATAAAATGTTTGATTTTCTATTATCTTTATTGAACTTTATTTCGTAATTTATCTTATGGCAGCCTAAGACAGAGTTGATATACTTTCTACTTATCCCATTATCTTTATAAATGCTAAATGCAGATCTATTGTTAATTACATAAAAAGCAAATAAAAAAAGACATATTTGTATGTTAAGTTTGGAATACATTCGGTCAATATATTATTTCAAATCATTAGCAACTCTTTTTTATGAATAAGAACATTGTTATAGTGATGCAGTGAGGTCTATGATAAATTTGAACACAGTATTTCAATGATGAAAAATCTGGGTTTAGAAAAGGTGTTTAAAAGTAAAGCTGTCCACTCACAAGAGTGCATGTTGGCAGAGCATTTACTGTATTGTGTTCTTACATAAAAAAAGTGTGATTGATCTGCTTTCGGCATAATATAAAGTGGCTACCTAATGCAGGTTCATAAGAAATGTAAGGAAACTGGAATTGTATTTCCCTTAGTAAATATGTAATGTATATACTAGAATCAGGGAAGAAAAAATCAACATTCTTCGATTGTACTTAAATTAAAATACTTTATTATATTGGTATTTTTTTCTTTATTGAGGTTTTCAAAATCCCATGCAACAAAATGTTGCAAATATTCACAAATATTTTTGTTTATACTGTACAAAGTGATCTATTCTATCTGAAAATAATAGTTATGTAATATTTGAATTCTGAGGCATAATACTGTAATGCTGATATATATATATATATATATTCTGATATATCCATAACTATTAGTTCTTGCCAATATTCATTCTGTCATACAACATTTCTTTGATGTTCATTGCTGAAAGCAATTAAGGATTTAGCAAAAAAGTAAAAAAAACCAATTTATTTGAAAAATATTTAATATAATCTTGCTTCAATTTTAGAAGTGGTCATGCCTTTTATGGTAATGAAGACCATTTTAATAAATACTTTATTCATAAGATAATAAATAATATTATAAGATTATCATATCAATTTATAAATATATATATTTACAATATTTATTGAATTGTTACATATTTTGTAACCTCTATTTCTGAAATAAATCTTGCAATTTCATACTTCTGCCAGATATTTTCTATTAGATATAGATATACTTAAAATAAGCGTCCCTCACTAGAGTTGTCCCTTGAATAGATGTGTCCCTTGAATAGAGATGTCTCTTGTTGGTAGAGGTGTCCCTTGATAGAGGTGTCACTTGAATAGAATGTCCATAAAATAGAGGTGCCCTTTGAATAGAGTTGTCCCTTGAATAGAGATGTCCATTGAATAAAGTTGTCCATAAAACAAAAGTATTCCTTGAACATCATAGAGGTTCTATCTTGAGTTAAGGAGAGATATGCCGTTGAATAGAGGTATTCTTCGAATAGAGATGTCAATTGCATAGAGGTGTCCTTTGAATAGAGGTGTCCCATGAATAGAGGTGTCCCATGAATAGAGGTGTCCCATGAATAGAGGTGTCCCTTGAATAGAGTGTCCCTTGTATAGACAGTGATCCTGAATATAACGAGGATCATGACAACCATACGACAACAGAGACTGCAGAAAAGCACTGAATTCAATATCTATTTTTCATCAGGAATCTCATCTTACTAAAAATAATGCATTGTCTGCTTGGATAGAGGTGTCCTTTGAATAGAGGTGTAACTTGAATAGAGATGTTCATTGAATAAAGTTGTCCATAAAACAAAAGTATTCCTTGAATATCATAGAGGTTCTATCTTGAGTTAAGGAGAGATATGCCGTTGAATAGAGGTGTCACTTGAATAGAGGTGTCCCTTGTATAGAGGTGTCCCTTGAAAGTGGTGTCCCTATTCCCTTGAATAGAGGTGTCATTTGAATAGAGGTGTCATTTGAATAGAGCTGTTCATTGGATAGAGGTGTCCTTTGAATAGAAGTGTCCTTTAGATAGAAGTGTTCCTTGGATTGAGGTTAGAAAATAGTAAAAACGAGAATGTCAGTTGTTGTGTTGTGGAATTCCACAAGTGTTCCATTCTCCATAATAAAAAGAAAGAACAACCTGCGATCGGCGTGTATTGTACGCTAATCTCAGCTCCTTGTTTTCGGAGACAATAAGGGACACTTTATGCCCGGTCTTCATTCCTTTAAGCTGGCGTTTGAAAAATCCAATCACCTCTTCTGATGTGAAGCCGGACAAAGTAACGCAAAACACCTTAAACAAACGGATCGATAAAAAGTGCAGAACTTCTTCCTTCTTGTCCTTGGAAATAAAAAAAAATGGACGAGCAAAACCGCCGAGAGTTTTTGCCAGTCTGGTGAATCCATGAAAAACTTCATGTGGCATATCCCTCCTCAACTCGACGAAGAAAGGGTGGCGAATCGTATTACGTCCACCAAGCCGACGATGCATCATTTTTAGCAAAAGACGAGATTCCTGACGAAAAATAGATCTTGAATTCAGTACAGGAAAGTCGTCGAGCTTTTTTGCGGTCTTCGTTGTCGTAGGGTTGTCATGATCCTCGTTATATTCAGGATCACTGTCATCAAGGACAAGTGCGAGCACTCTTTCACGACTGTAACGAGTCGCCATTTTGAAAAACCCGCCAGACTCACGCGCGCATCCGCTGATCAAAAGTACAGGCGAACATTGCCGATTTTAGGACCCTTTGTGCCCGGCGTGGTTAGCTTCGACCACACCAAATGTACTATCTCTTAGGGGTAAGATTTGCTATCGATTATAACCTCTCTTAGGAATAACATTGATTTATCAATGATCATCCGTGACATTTTTTATAGAACCCTCCCCATCCCCAACCGGGGACCAAACTGACAACAAGTGTTTGAGTATAAGTGTGGGTAATAACATAATAATGAGTGTCTTCAATATTTTCTGTAATAACTCAAGTCGTTTTCGGCTAGGACAACTTGGAAGACAATAAAAACGCAAATGAAATTAATCCCAAATTTTACGAGAAACCAATGTTAGTTATTACATTTTTATCATATAGAAGGGCAAAATTCAGAGGGCGCTAGCGTCCAATCACAGAGCAAAGTAATTGCCCTCAATTAAGCTCTAAGGCAATCATCATTGAGTATTTTTTTCTTGTATATTATGTCATAAAAACGCTATATTGCACAAAACCTAATTCATAGACCTAAGAAAAAGAATAATAAAATTTCCTAAAATGTTACCTACATTATAACAAAACATGAGTGTATAAGCCTTGAGAAAAACTAGAGCTATCGGGCTAAATGTAGCCAACATGCATCCGGAAACAATCCTCACACTATACGAAAAAGCTGGCATGTTTTTCCTATGAATTTCGTATTTTTGTTTTAGTTAGTTATTTCTGAGACTTTCATTCGCAGTCATAGACTAAATTACCAGGGTCGTAGAAGGGGGTTGGGCACAGGGGTCACATGTACCCCCCCCCCCCCCCCAACAATATTTTCGATGGCTGTGCCCCCCAATTTTGACAGCCATATTCACACCAGGAATTGTGTTTGTTAACTTTGATGTACTGCATAATTTAAATTATTGAATAAGGCCTGGATCCATTTGGTTGGTACAATAAATAAATCTCAGTAAAGAGCAGGATCCTAGATCCCCCAAAAATACCTTAATCAGTCAACACAAAAGGTGTTCAAAGCTGGCTCCACTTTTAGGCAGTGCCTAAATCTATATATTATTTTTGTTTTTGTTAGTTATTTCTGAGACTTTCATTCGCAGTCATAGACTAAATTACCAGGGTCGAAGAAGGGGGTTGGGCACAGGGGTCACATGTACCCCCCCCCCCCCCCAACAATATTTTCGATGGCTGTGCCCCCCAATATTTTCTTATCGTTTCTGTATTTTGAGGCCTGCTCGGTACTGATTACAAGCCAAGCAACAATGACAATAAAACCTTTTAGAATCTTTGCAGATACACACTCACTTTGTTCTTGTTGGGGTTTCACATACAGGGCTCGGAGAGCCCACTCGACTGGAAGGTCCGCTCTGATGAATGAAAATTGAGTACCACTGCGAGCTATAGGACGAGCTATAAGAGAAAATGGTCCGCTAAATGGGTAAACAAACCCCCAGCTCAAAATCCAGGCTACGGGCCTGACATAGCAAAATTAAAAAAAAAAGAGATGTGAAATTTGTTTCAGTGTTGTGTAAAAACATTGAAAGGTGACTCTTGTTTCTTGTTTTTCACTGTATTGTAACAAAATCAAAGGAAACATAGGAGGTAATAAAAGATATCTCAAGATCCAAGTACCCTTCAATATGCACCATTTTTTCTATTGTAAAACCCGAATTTGATTGCAATGAATATCCTAGAGTTATTTTAAATTTGAAAATGTTCTTCAAATAGGCACTATTTATCTTCTCTTAATTATGAGAGTTTTGGTCAATGAATAACTTCTGTTATTATCTCCAATTTATTATAAACGCTTATTATGGTATGTTAAGTTTTGAATGAATATATATAATTGTAATTTACTTACTGGGGTATGTAATTCAAACAACACAAGCAAACGTAACATTTAGCTTCTAGTACCAAGAAAAGAGTTAGATGGAGAGTTCAATTCAAAGAAAGTTAAAAAAAAAAGAAAGAAAAACATATCGCAAGAAACACAATGTTTGAAAAAATTGTTTCTGATCTGACAAGAGCAAAATATAGCAAGTTGGATGATTTGTAGAAGGTGAAGGGGTTTCCGTGATCCGTGATCGGACCTCAATTTGCTCGTGACCCGTGATTGAGCACACTTCTTTTGCGTGAATCGTGATTTCAAACCTCGAAATTCGTGAAACGTGACGACCGATCTATTATCATACAAACTATAACCCCTTTGCGCCATTTTTTGATTGCATTGCATTGTCTGTGTAATTAGTTTCTATCGCTATTTGTTGATATTGAGTTTTTGCCACCTATAATTTCGAGGCGAGTTTCAACTCATTATTTCCGTGATTCGTGAAAACACCTCTATCTAACTCAGTGATCCACGAAAGTGCGAAAACTTGGTTCGTGATTCGTGATTGCTACCCCCCTGTTTCTACAATTGATTAATTATTGATAAAAGCCACATATGCAATTATTGTTTAGCAACACAAGTTTTCTTAGTGTATCAATATTGAAGTCAGCGTTAAGCTATAACAGATAAGTCAAAGAAGAAATGATATGACTTTACCAATATTGATTCTTCTTCTTGGTCTCGTGGCAAGAATTTGCAACACTCAAGGTAATATTTTCGGCAAACCTTTTCTAGACAAAAAACGAGGAAACGAATCCTTTAGAAAGTTAACAAATTATCGATAATTAGATAAGGACTAAAATGGTGACTATAGGCTTTTCAATGTAAAGTGAATGTTCTGCCCTGAACGTCTTGCTTTTTAAGTCCCCAGATTGCACTAGAAGAGAGGTTTATTATCGAAATCACCACTAGGTAAACATAGCAATGTGTAAACAAGGAACTTTATGACAAATTTTTGCCAAATCTTTTCTAGACGAAAAACAAGGAAACGAATCCTTTAGAAATACTTCCGTCATCAGACTATCAATAACTAGTGATGGTGACTTTAGCTTTTCAATGTAAAGGGAACGTTCTGTTCTCTATGTTTTTCTTTGCAAATTCCCAGAGGGCACTAGAAGAGTAGATTAAATGCGAAACTTGCGAACATGACGTTCAGCTAAATACCCTGTATTCTATTTTTTTTTAACTCGAAAGGGGAGCGTATAAGATAGATGGTTTATTTTAATTCTCCGTTTCCCTGTTTTTTGGATCTGGAAGTTGGGGACCTTCAAAAATATCAGATGCTATAAACTACTAGTTTTAGATGGTTTAAATTTCTCGCTACATTATTAATAACTTTTGGTATTCTTTTTTACATTTTAACTAGGAAAGTGTTACGCTTATTTTGTTGTGCTTCTAAGGGGAAAAGGGGCTTAATAGACAGAGAGGAATATTCTGGCTTACAAAGGGGCTTAAAAGAGATGGAGGGAAGCACCTTTAGAATAGAGTCTTGCGGTGGGAATAAAATAGGAATAGCTTATTGCTTGTACAACAATAACAGCGGCGTAGCCAGGATTTTAAACAGGAGGGTGTCGAAAAGGCCCTTTCAAGGCATTTTCTTCTGTAATTTAAATGTCTCATACATTTACAGTGGCTACGCCCCATCTTTTAACATTTGAACCATGGAGATCAAAGCACTTGGAGAGTCTTACGCTTATTTTGTTATGCGTAAGACTCTTAATGAGAAGGCTTATTGAAGAATTTGGCTTTTAAAGGGATGTGGGGAGGCACTTTTAGGAAGAGCCTTATAGTAGATATCAAGCGAGAAATGGTTTGCGCTTTTACTCACTTTGCCAATCCTTTTTCAGATCCCTGCCGCAACATGCATTTTCCTTCTCCGCTAGAGGACCACGCCCTCTTTAACCACACCCTTCAGAATATAACTGATATATCAGTGTGGAACTGTCAAGTAAAGTGCTATGTGAGCCAAGCATGTCGTGCTGTGAACTATAAGAAAGGCGCGAATCTCGGGAGCTGTGAACTGCTGTCTGCCAAAGCTGGATCCTTCCCTATAGATCTGCTAAAGTTCCCAGGAATCGACTACTACGGCCCCAATGTATGTCCAAACAACCTCATACGCGCTTGATTTAAAGTGGTTCTTACAGAAACTTATAAGCTCTGGGATGTTTACTGTAATTTTCTGGGGGAGCGAAGCATTTACCCATTTAAGCAAAGCATTTAATTGGCCCTTTGATACAAATTCATTTGAGGCAAAAGCTGGCACTAGATAAGCAATGCCTTACTTTTTTTAACCCTTTACCTACAACTTCATTTTTAACCCTATTTAGACTTTGGGAGGGGGGGGGGGGCTCTTTAAGCCCCTCTTCGGGAGAATTGCCATAACTTCTGAACCATAGCAGCTAAGTAGCTAAAACTTGGCGACTTTTCCTAAAAACTATCTGCGGACGTTTTTTGATGCCATTGACATGCCTAGGAGACGCTCCATGTTACCATGGCAACCGTTTATTCACACAGTTTTCCTGTTTCTCATATTCAAATGCCTCTTTTGATTTCCAAATTTAATTAGGTGACAAGTTTCACAACAGCGCTAAAATTTTTTTACTTCGGATATTTGGGGGGAGGGGTGGGTAACTTTAGCACTCTCAAAGCTGTTGTAAAAAATGTCACTAGATTTACAAGATGACACTTTAAAAGCTAATGTTATGCATTTATCATTACTATGAGCAGTAATACATGCATGCAAATCGTTTTTTCTGTAATAATTCAAGTGTTTTTTTTATTTCGCAAAAATCATAAGGATCCAAGATGGCGGATCCAAGATTCCAAGATGGCGGACCCGGAAATTCTTACCAAAAAAAATGATAATAAATGTTTTCATGGCTTTTTTGCATTGTAAAACCGTTAAAAGGTTGATTTTGACATATCTGAATGATGTAAAATGATTTCAAACCGATATTTTAAAATTTAGGCAAAATTTCAAAGAATATCTAGACACCGATTTGTGGCCTCATTTTGACGTCATAATTGATTCGACCACACCCAAAATAAGGCGTTGCGATTCCTTGCACGGTGGCGATTATTGTCTGTAAGTTTGATGGTCATAGCCTAAGCGGTTCATGAATAACGGAGGGTGCCCTGTTAGCCCCCCCCCCCCCCTTAGTTACAGACAGCTCAAAATAGCCCAGTCTGAATAGGGAAGGCGCTTCATTGCAAACCGTCCTAATAAAGGCAAAGTTTTTCGATCTGCTTAAATTTGATTAATTGATTATCTGTATATTAAAACGCCCCACCGTTGACGCTGCATCTATGCTAAGTCTACGAAGTTTATTCTGGAGTAACCACATTTAGACGATAGCTAGGCTAAGGCTAGTAGAAATGCTGTGTTTTTTTTCTTTTTCTTAGGAGGTTTGCGTTCCAAATCCTTGTCCCTCGGCCAACATGACCTGCGTTGAGTTAAAGGGGAATCCAAAATACAGATGTGAGTGTCCACAGGGATACATCGGTTCCGCATGTGAAACAGGTAAAAGCGGTATTCAGAGATTATAGAATATATAGAACATAATTAAAGCCATTTTGTGCTTCTTTCGTAGATGTTGATGAGTGTTATCCTGGACATTACAATTGTCACCAGGACGCTACATGTGCAAACACAATTGGCTCTTTCGCATGCACATGTAAACCTGGGTATACAGGAAACGGAGTAAGCTGCGAAGGTAATGAACCACCAACCGATATTAGTAATAATATTACTGTTAATTCGCAAAATGTAATTTAAGTAAAGAACGCTAAAAGTTTCAACTGTTCAACGCGAAGTGCAACAAAATATTTAACGCCAAAGGTATTACGCATGATGTAATAAGTTTATCTATTGACTAAAAGCTAAAAGTAAACTAGTTTACTTTTCTTTCAGTCAATAGAATATTTTAGTTTTATCACATTTAGCGTTTAAGGTTGTTGCCTTTCGTGTATGATTACATTTTGCGCTGAAAGTTATTACATTTTGTGTTAGAAGTACATTTTCCCTGAAAGTTATAACATTTCGCGTATAGATTACATTTTAAAGTGAAATTTATGACACTTCGTTTTAAGATTACATCTTGCGTGAAAATTTTTACATTTTGCGTTAAGATTACATTTTGCACAAAAACACGTAAAATCTACTACCTATAAACGAAAAACAAAAAGGCAAACAAACCACATACAAGAGCAGTGTATATTCCACCATCAAACTTGTGTTTGATATTATCATAGGTTACTTCAATTATATATAAGAATGAGACTGTCGTTGGTATTTTTGCTGTAAATCTCGACGTTTGGTGATAAAACTTGTAGTTTAGAAGGAAAGCGTAAACAGCGAATTCGGCTTTCTCTTCTACTTCCCCGCAACAAAATCACTGCAAGTAGAAAAAATAGCTTTGAAAACACATAAACACATAGTACCTACCTAAGAGAGCACCGCTATATTTTATCATTCAAAATTTTTCGTATTTTGAGCAGGATTTGTGCCGTTTTTATTAAACAATCAAAACTCGTAGTTATCTATTTCTATGCTCCTCGACGACAAGATTTTCACCAAAAACAAGACGAGTTTCCTTCATGTTAGGTGACCGTGTTTTATTTCCCAAGTCACAGGAAAACCCCTATAAAAGTATTTATTTTAGATAAATTCCGGCAGGACTCACTGACCTCATCCGACATGTTCCACAATTTGTGGGTTGCACTTCGCTGGCTTCTATTTGCCGATTTCTGATTGGATATTCGTGCGCGCGTCGGATCTATGAATTACTACAGCATGTTCGAAACTCATATACATTAAGTACAGTTTTAGACGAAATAAGTTTGATCTACAGACTCCAGCAATTATCACTTGCGATTATAAGATATTGATAAACTTATTACCCATTTATCACTGCAAGAACTGCTTCTGTTAGAAGCGCGATGCGGAGCTTCATAGGTATAGAGAAATTTCATAGTTCGCAATATTCATGACTGTGTACTTGTGCTTGACAGATTGCGCTATTGGTATCATAATTTAGCTTGTGTTTCTTTCTTAGATATTGATGAATGCTCTTCTGGAAGCAACAATTGTCACCGGGACCATGCTTTTTGTGTAAACACCATTGGCTCCTTCGCATGCACATGTAAACCTGGGTATACAGGAGACGGAATAAACTGCGCAGGTAAGGAAAACCATCAACCGATATTAGTAGTTATAATACATCTTGTGTGAAATCTATTACATTTCGATATTTGAGATTACATTTTGCAGGAAAAAACACGTAAAATTTACTACCTAAAAACGAAAAACAAAAAGGCCAACAAACCACATACAAGAGCACTGAAAATTACACCATTAAACTTGTGTTTGATATTATCCTAAGTTATTTCCATTATCTATAAGAATATTATATTGATTTAGGCACTGCCCCCCCTTCCCTGCACTTCAAATTATGTATCATGTTCCACCACCCACAAAAACGCCACCATATGTAAAACATAAAAAGATTGAATGTTCTATAAATACTGCAATTATTATTTAAATGTGTATTAAAAAGTATTTATTGACATTACTAAGATATTGATGAATGCGCAGGTAACGAAAACCATCAACCGTTATTAGTAGTGATATAACTGTTAATTCTCAAAATTTAACTTAAGTAAGGAACGCTAAAATTTACAACTTTTCAATGCGAATTGCAACAAAATATTCAACGCCAAATGTATTACTCATAATGTAAGAACTTTATCTATTGACTAAAAGCTAAAAGTTGATTTCGCTTTAAGATTACATTTTGCGTTGACAGTTATTACATTTCGCGTTAAGATTACATTTTGCGCGAAAGTTATTGCATTTTGCGGTGTAATAGCATTTCTATAGCATGTTTGTAGCTCATATATTAAGTTCGGTTGAAAACGAAATTGATCGACAGTATCCAACAATTAACTCAGGCGATTATAAAATATTGGTTATGCTATTGCCTCATTTAGCTGCGCGTGTAAAGTTGGGTTTGCCGGTGAGTTCTGAGTACAGAACTGCTTACGTATGCAACAACAAGACATTACTCTTTTTAAATAATTACATATCACAGAACTTTTGTCTCTTTTTTGTTTCTTTATCTTTCAGACATCGACGAGTGCTCTCTTGATGTTCACAATTGTCATGCGAATGCCACGTGCGCGAATACCGCTGGCTCCTTCACCTGCACTTGCAGATCTGCGTATACTGGAAACGGCGTAAACTGTACAGGTAAAGAATTAATATATACTGTCATTGGTTAAAACATAATAGAAAATCAAACGCAGATGAGCTTGTGGCTACTAATTAGATATTGACGAATGTTATCCTGAAAACAACTTAGGTCAAAAGAGCGCTACTTGTGCAAACACTATTGACTCCTCCAAGTGCAATAAGCACCGCCACGTAGCCATGATTTCTCATAGTTATAGGGTTGCTGGAAGTTATTTGCTGACATTTTTACAGTCTCGTGGCAGTTATACATATCATATCCCAAACAATTATATGGACGTATGGTTTTAATAACATCGTGATTTTTTTTCTTTTAGGTTTAACGGCCTATTCGCATGTTGGATGTTTCAAAGACACGGAGGATCGGGCCATCGCGTTACCTTGGATTCATCCATCAACTCTAGAGGAGTGTTTTAAAGAAGCCCTTAGACGCAGAAACATAGTATTCTCAATGCAGGCAAGAAATTATTGCTTTTCCAGCCCAGACGCACATCACACTTACAACAAGTATGGTCCCGCAACTGGCTGCAGCGGCGGGAACGGGGGAGCCTGGGCCAATGACGTATATCGCATCAATTACTAAGTCACTGTGACATTTGTCACGTCATGTTAGGGATAGTGGAAAGGGTCAGAAGCACTCTCTGACCAATTTGTTTTAAATTTCGAATTGATTTGGTAACAAATAAACTACAATTTCCAAAAAAGAATTTTCTTTTTATCTCAAAAGAATCGCGAGTTAAAAGGAAAGTTCGTTTTCCGTCGAATATAGACATAACACGAAAGGTGTCACAAATCCTTTAATCCTTTTTAGACACAGCATCCCACAACTAATTTGGTGCTCGTTATTCAGCTTTAAAACGATATATTATTCGCAATATTTCGTTAAATATTAGCCCGTCAAGACGCATTCTAGAGAGCCGGTCGACGAACCTTTCCACTATCCTTAAATTCAACTCACACAGCACTTGCGTTCATACACTATATGCTAGGTTTTATGGTAGATATTAATGTATCTCGCTGGTAATTGTTTTAAAAACTTCGCTCAAATTGAAACCCGCTTAGTAGCCCCTTTGAAGCTTGCGACAGATCTGATGTTTGGGAAACATAATCACCAATGTTTATAGTTTGCAAATCCTAAAATAAAAATTTGATATTTATAATCAGCGACCGCAACGCACGCGCAAATGAAATCGCAGATTTGGGAGTTTAGTACAAAATTTAAAAAAACTGTAGTTGCAAACCAAGAGATCAAGAGATGCAATTTAAAACTCAAAGTCATTTTGAGAAGGATCATTTTTGGCGTCAAAACGCATTTTATCAATATCACGTTTAATCACTTACAGACTCTTGCTAACAAACTCATTAAAGGTGGTGTAGATTATGGATGCAGTGATGCTAATAAATAGAACTCACATATTGTTTTCGCTGCAGAAAGAAGGATACTATATAATATGCATGAATGGAATGAAATGTAATGCACATGCTGAGATAAAAAAATATTTTTTTTACGACTTTCACATTTGCTCTTAGGGTCGCTAAACTCAAGCGCGTTCCCAGGATTAACCGTGATGATGGTGGTGGTGCTGGTGGGGGGGGGGGGGGGGGGGGGGGAGCGCAGTCATAGGTATCCTATGTGAAAAGGATCCGCCCTTAATAAGTAATGGCCCACTTTTTGGCCAATCCTTCACGGCTAATCCTGGGAACGCGCTTCAGTCATGTCACCCCCCCCACCTTTGCGACCAAAAAGTGGCCATTTCTTATTAAGGGCGGATCCTTTTCACATAGGATACCTATGACTGCGCACCCCCCCCCCCCCCCTCCCCCACCACCACCACCAGCACCACCACCATCATCACGGCTAATCCTGGGAACGAGCTTGAGTCATGGCACCCCCCTTTTCGGCCAAAAATTGGGCCATTACTTATTAAGGGATCCTTTTCACATAGAATACCTATGACTGCGCACCCCCCCCCCCCCCCTCCATAACCATCACGGCTAATGGTTATTTGGGGGGGGGGGGGGGTGCGCAGTCATAGGTATCCTATGTGAAAAGGATCCGCCCTTAATAAGAAATGGCCACTTCCTGGCCGCAAAGGGGGGGTGATATGATTATAAAGTATACTTCACTTTAAGTACTGCAAGTACTAGGGGATTTTCTGAAGGAGTGCACCGTCTCAAAGTATGGGCTACGACACCAATAAGGGCAATGGCCGGAGATAGATGAATTCTAAGTTTTAAAATGTTTACCTCGATAAGCCAAACTCCCTTTAATACTTTTTAATGGAGGTTTTGGCTATCTGGTGTCAATTTTATTAAAACTGTGTGGTTCTATTTTTTATGTATTTTATGCATAACATTCTGCTGTGCCACGTGGCAGTTTCCTCAACAGTACACTTATGACCCACTACTTGGGTAAAATGAGACATGGGCCGTAACGTCCTCCCCGAGAGCCCTACCATGCCAAGAATAGACACGGGGTTGGGTTTTTCTACTATTGCTCCCAGGAGCAAGTGTGAGCACACGCTCTAGGATCCAGCGTACTTTGCGGGCGCTCCCAATTAAGGTCACTGCTACGGCTGGGAGCGCCCGCAAGTACGCTGGATCCTCGAGAAATTAGTAAGCAAGCAGTTTGCCTTGTGTGTGTGTGTTTTAACGTGTTCAAGCAGCGAGCCTGTGCTCGGTACTTTAATATCTTCTCTGCTCTCGAGAGTTCCTTTTTCTTATTTTAAATCTCGAATGTCGTAAGTAAACGTTATCCGTTTGTATAAATGCGGCCGAGCTGAGACTTTTCATCGATCTATTGCTATGGATGGTGGGACACACGGACGGATCCAGGTCTTTCCGAAGGGAGGGGTAGGGGTTAGAGGAACAGCCTAGAGAGGGAGAGGGGCAATAAATAAAGCACATGGCGGAAGTTAAAGTCGAGAATTTTGCTCCATCGACCCCTATGGCCATCCCCCTAGATACGCTAATGGAATTTGGCTGAGCAAATATAAAGTTACCCACTGACCAACCATACCTTTTCCCAATAAGTAACACAACGAAAACTCACAAATAATCGAGACAGACAGAAAACAATCAAACAAAGTAAGCCTATCACCGGCGCATAATAATCGCTAATATATTACTTACCTGTCGCTCCGCCAACTAAAAATGTCTGAATTTTAGATCTTGAAAAAGTATGTATTCCGAATCAAATGCGCCGGTGATAGGCTCGCGTGTTTTCCACCTGGCGGGGAGGGTACAATACACCAAAAACTGGAAATCGACTCTGCCAAATTTTCGTCTTTAATAAGACTTCTTCAGGGCAGACTGAAGAAGGTGAATCGTTACAAGCTTATTAAAATCAGAATAGTGGGGCAAGACGCAAAAACATTACAACTGACAAAAACGCGCATTTCTTAGAATAGCGCGTGCTATAGATAAAAAGAATTTACACATCTCTACGTGGGTTCCTACTACAAAAAAAGTCATCACTATTAAGACCCCGCGGGTAGATAGACTTAAGCCGATAAGCCCACTGGCCATCCCTTTCCCTAAGCTGAGCCTCAGAGTTACACTTATCTATAAGTTGTACCATAACATTATTAAGACCTAAATGCTTGTCGCAATGAAAATGTTGAATGATAAGGTCATCCTTAACTCTTTCACTAATCGGTAAACTAGGGTGCTTATTTAACCTACTTTTATGATTATTAAAACGCTTCCTAAAACTATTGATAGTAGACCCTACGTATTGCTTGCTACACATAGAGCAAGTAATTAGATAAACAACAAAATCTGAGTTACAGTCCAAGTCAAAATTAATGACATATTTCTCATTAGTAACCGTACTGCGAAACTCCCGCCCTGTCTTAAAAAAGTTACACACCCTACACTGCCACACTTACCACAACCTCTAACCTGAGTACTATCCTCTTTAAGAGAGGAGTGCACCAACATACCCTTTAAACTCCTAGTTTTTCTATAAGCCACCATAGGTACCTTACCAATAGCACCCCTACATCTACTAGAAGATTCTAGAACTGGCTGTAAATTACGAAGAATACCAGGTGAATTAGGTAAAGCTGGATGAAAAGTGACTACAAAAGGTACACGATCATTCTTACCTTTACGCCTGTCTTTCAATGTGTCGTCCCTAGGAATACGTCTAACCCGGTCAACTTCCCTCCCCACAAATCTGCTGTCATAACCCCTATCAACTAAATAACCTTGTAACACTAATACCCTCTTTTCGAAAGAATAGTCTTCCGAACATATCCTACGAATACGTAGTGCCTGACCAAAAGGAATGCCTTTCTTACAAGCAGACGGATGACAGGACGTATGAAAAAGATATTGATGCTTATCAGTAGGCTTACTATACAGATCTGTATATCCCTAAGAGTAAGTGAAACATCCAAAAAACTTACCTGACTAAGAGACCACTCAAACGTAAATTTTATAGTTCTATGTATAGAGTTCATGTGAGCCATAAACTCTCTCAGAGCGTCCTCACCTTCGGTCCAGATCATGAAAATGTCATCGATATACCTACGCCATAAATAAGGCTTAACTGGAGAAGTGTCTATGATTTCCTTTTTCACTTAAGCCATAAAAAGATTAGCATATGATCAGTGCCGTACATTACTATTTTTGGTTATATCGATTTACCTACTTTTTATGCAAATATTCAAAATGGCCGCGCGGAGTTTGAAACTTGAATTTGTTTTGTTAGCGAGACGTCGCATCGCAAAAATCGACCAAAACAGCAAAATATCCTGCTCTATACCAAGTTTGATATTTGATTGATGAGTTCCTGTGCTAGAAAGTAAAATATCGTTTGGGAAACCTTTTCAAATTGAGCGCTTTTATTGGAGACTGCCGTAAAATCGAACTCTTTTCGTAATATTTACGTTCAGAAAAAGAGAAATATGAGTGTGATGGACCAAATTCTACGGCTTAGAACCTTGACAGGACTAAATTAGGATAAATGAGGATCATGGCATACTAAAACAATTTTCACCACAAGCCGAAACGAGTGCCCACAGGGTATGGTGAAAGTTGAGGAGAGCGGAGGTTGAATTGTGAGGACGAAAGTGCGAGTCAAGGCCCAACGTCTATACAACAGGGAAAAATCGCCGAAGAATAGGTATGAAAATTCGTGTCAACATTTAGCCGAAAAGCATTTTACCCTACCCTTGTCTCTCGGGGGTTTGCTTCTTATCATTCTTTAGCTAAATGTCTTGCCTTGCGACCACCACAACAACATGGGGGGGGGGCACTCTAGCTGTAAACATGACTGTTGGTTCCGACAGATACGAACATTTTATGCCCCCAAAAGAATGGAACCGCGCCACCCCTAAGAATATACCTGCATCTGAACTCTATACCCAAAACTCCACCAAGAACAGATAGCCCCCGCCCTTTCCCCAAAAAGAATAACCCAAATCTGAGTTCTATTCGTAAATCATACAAAAGCTTGAAACTTGCCAGTCCCGTAAAAAAGTTTTAGAAGGAAAATTTGCTTATCAAATTTAATTTATTTTTATTCCCTTTTATAAAAAAAACTCTATCCTCCTCACCTCCAAGGCCCTAGTCATCAAACCCGGTACAATTTTACTTCCTTGTCTTCGCACCTTGTGTGAGCACACCACATGTGACATGCCCTCATCACAACCTCACTCCCCTTACCATGCATTTCTTAACCTTTAATTTTACACTCTATGCCTTTTCCTATTTGTCTGCACACACCATAAAATAGCCCTCATTGAGTAAGCGCATTACATAGCCACTCAAACCAGTGCCCCCTCTAAAATCTAATGCTAGAGGGGCATAATATGTTAAAATAAGCATTTGCGATAAGAACTTTTTGATGAATTAGCCCCCCCCCCCCCCCTACTCATCCTCAAAAATACCCAAACCTGAGTTCTATACATAAAATATACCAAGCATAGAAACTTACCTCCCAAATAAATAACCAAACCTATGTTCTACAGCCCAAGCATACAAAATCTTGCTATAAGGGAGCTTCAACTCTCAGATTTGCTTATTAAATAAAATCAATTTTATTCCATTTTTATAAAAAAGACAACAAACAAACTCTGTGCAATAGGCACTGAGATAAAAAATGCTCCTGAAGTATCACCAAATATAAATATTTATTTTCCATACAGTATGATATCTATGACTGCACAATCATACTCCTAGAATCTCCAAGGCCTAGTAATCAAACCTGGTACAAGAGAGGTAAAAAGAAGGGCATAATATGCTAAAATAAGCATTTGCGATAAGGACTTTTTGTCAAATTAGCCCCCCCCCCAAAAAAAAAAAAATACCCAAACCTGAGTTCTATACATAAAATATACCAAGTATAGAAACTTACCTCCCAAACAATTACTCAAACCTATATACCCCAAACATATAAATTCTAATATCACTATAGTTTTAAAGGGGAGCTTCAACACTCAGACTAGCCTATCAAATCAAATTAATTTAATTCCCTTTTTATATAAAAAAAGACTCTTTGCGCATATAATAGAGACTGGCGAGAAAAAAAAATAAGCCTGAAGTATCACCAAATATGAATAGATATTTTCCATATGATATCTGCTCTAGTGAAGCTTGGAGCCTCTGGTACTCAGGGTATGACTATACTCCCATTCTCCTATTATCTCCAAGGCCCAGTAATCAAACATGGTACAAGTTTACTTCATCTTCACAACCTGTGTCAGCACCCCCAATTAGACATACCCTTAGTCACCACCCCTTTGCCCTTACCATGCCTTTTCCTCACCCTAGTTTACACTTTATGCCTTTTTCCATTTGTCTGCACACACAATGAAATACACCCTCAATGGCTCTAACTTGGTGTTAGAACCTGTGTATTAAGCACGATTTGTGTCAAAAAACTTCCTTTTTTTAATAAAATGAATCATGATGAAAACAGAGCTGGATACAATGAAGTCCTTTGGGGATGGTTCTGACAGTGAGGTATACATACACCCCTCATTGAATAAGCACATTACATAGCCCCTCAAACAAGTGCCCCCTCTAGAATCCATTTATAAAAAAGCCATATGTGAGCATTTGTGGTAAGGACTTTTTTTACAACGAGTAATAGCAAACTAATGCAGCAATGAATAATGACTGCCATCTCTGAGATTTACTGATCATAGCAAATCTATTTATTCCAGGATCAAATATAAACATTTAAACAGTACTTTTATGTAGTGTCTTTAAATTGCATACAATAAACAGTGACTCGCGGCCAATCTGTATACGATTTAGGTTCATTTTTTTTTTAATGAGACTCGCTGCCATTCTGTATAAGATTCATTTTAGTTTCAATATCCTAGCTAAAATTTTTCTTGGAGTGTCTTCATTCCGAGTGCGAAAGCAAGATAAATCCAGGGAAATTTTGTGCATTTGTATGACTTGATGAAACGTACAACTAGATAATTGGTGATCCATGTTATAGCCTGCTAGCAGTGGCTTACCCTTCCGCGTTCATTACAGCACGATTCGGTGAAGTACTTAAATAAATACTCCCTATACACATGTATATATAGCTTACGCTAGTAATGGGAGGGTTGGTCAGCTTTAAAGCCGGCGTAGGTGCGAAGGCACCTTTAGCTGCCTGATGGCCGGCAGAGCGGCTGTTTTAAATGCCTCTAGGGTTACTTGATTGACAACGTTACTTGGAAGTAAGTTCCAGATTCTTATAGCTCTTGGAAAAAAGGAATAATTATAGGATAGAATATTAGACTGTAGTTGCAAAAAACTATGGTTATGCCTCCTAGTGACTCTATATGACAGTTGAGAAACAGAAGTAGGGAGAGGGCAGGCCACAAGGTTGTTATAGAATTTAAACATTAGAACTGACTGGTGGAATAGTCTTCTAGTTTCAAGCGTATCCCATTTTAGTTGGTTCACAAGCTCTGTGGAGCTAGCTTGGAAACTATAGTTGTTTGTTACAAATCTGGCTGCGTTCTTTTGTACTTGTTCTAATCTATTTACGTCTGTGTCTGTATAAGGGCTCCATGCCGCTGAGGCATATTCCAGTGATGGTCGTACGAGCGATAAATAAGCACGTTCTTTTACTGCAGGCTCGCAGGGTTTCAAAGTTCTTCTAATCGCGCCGACGGTTTTGTTAGCCTTCGTCGCTATTTTGGAACAGTGGGGGCCCCAGCGTAGTTGTTTATTGCATCTTACTCCAAGATAGTCTTGTTCTGCCACTTGAGTAAAGGGCTTCGCGTCTGCAGTATACACGTATGTTGATGGTTTTCTCTTCTTCGTTACTGATAGTAAGTAACATTTTGTCACATTAAATTCCATTTGCCATGCCGATGACCATTTATAAACACCGTCCAGATCTTCTTGGAGTGCTGTATGGTCATCCGTTGTAGAGATTGGGCGATAAATGATCGTATCATCTGCGAAGAGTCTGACCTGGGACTTCGATGCTTCACAGATGTCATTTATATACAGTAGGAACAGAGTTGGTCCCAGAACGGAGCCCTGTGGAACGCCTGATGTTACATGCACTTTGCTAGAGTGGGATCCATTGACTATCACGTACTGGGACCTGTTTCTCGAAAAGCCAGATATCCATGCTAGTGTCTTCCCCTCGATGACATAATGAGAAAGCTTCTTGAGGAGCTTTGAGTGCGACACTTTATCGAAGGCTTTACTGTAATCTAGTAGTAAAGCATCCACTTGGCCATGATGGTTTAATGTAGTTGCCCAGTCGTGGAATGTGAGGACTAGCTGAGTCTCACAAGATAGTGCTTGCCGAAAACCATGCTGGAAGATAGACAGTATGTTGTTGGCTGCTAGATGCTTGTTCAGGTGGCTAAGAACAATGTGCTCCATAATCTTACAGCAGATGCATGTAAGAGAAATTGGGCGGTAATTTTGTGGTTGGTCTTTGGCTGACTTCTTGTGCACCGGTACGACCATTGCGTTTAGCCAGATTTTTGGCAAAGTTCCCTCTTGATAGCTTTGATTAAAAATGAAGCTCAGTACACCGGATAGTTCCTTTGCCAGATCTCGTAACACGCGAGGCGAGATGCCATCAGGACCATTACTTTTGTTTACATTCAAACCAGCTAGCTGTTTAAATACGCCAGCCTGAGTAATGGTAATATCACTAATTTTGGGACATGTTGGAGGGTCAAGGTCGGGAACGACACCATCGTCCATAGTGAAAACACTCTCAAAATACTTGTTCAATGCCTCTGCCTTGTCCTTATCTGAAATAAACATTGAGTTCCCTTGGCGCAAGGTGGGAATACCACGACTCTCTGTCCTAGAGTGCTTGACATGGCTCCAAAACTTTTTAGGATTTGACCCCAGGCTTCCACCAATCACTGTATTCAAGTAGTGGTTATGGGCTGCCTTGAGTAATTTCACTACATGGTTTCTCTGGTGACGATAATTGCGCCAAGCTTGGGAGTTTTTGTTGTTACTTTTCAATGCTTTAGATAGATATTTGACGTTTGACTGACTGTGTTATCTAAGGCAGAGATGTTTTAGATTTTGTGAACCTGTATGGGATATGCGATTCCACTGCAGATTTCAACCGGTCTTCAAAGAAGGACCAATTTTCCTCCAAAGATCTTTCCTCGCAACAAAGAGTGAAATCTTCTGACAATTTAGCCACATCGCGCTTAAGGGCCGCAAGGTCCATCTTGTTATAGAGGTACACTTTATGTGGGGGGGTCTTTATCCGCCTGGTTTTAGTGTTGATGTTAAACTTTACGATGTCATGGTCGCTCATCCCTGGATGGATTGTAATATCAGATACAAGAGCTGGTGTGGATGATATCACAAGGTCCAATGTCTTTAGAGAAACTGGGCGTGTCGGTTTAGTGACATGCTGAATGAGGGCGTTATTCGAAATCAGGTCTAACAGTTTCTGCATCATAGATGCTGTTGAGTGATTTGTAATAGATGGTGGATCATTACGCCAGTCTATGTCGCCACAGTTAAAATCGCCACTTATTACGATGTTTGGGTGGGATTTCTTGTTTTGCGAAAAGACCTTAAAAATAGACTCTTGTAGGAAATCCAGACGGGTAGCAGGAGCATCAGGGGGCTTGTAAAACGCGCATATATAGACAGTCTTCTTGTTGGCGCAACGGATTGCTGCCCACAGAGACTCATCCTCTGAGTTTGTGGTTATGTCTGGTAGCTCGTACGACGGAATATCATGTTTCACAGCGATGAAAATTCCACCTCCTCCGCTACCAGAACGTTCCTTTCTAAAAACGTTATAATCTGATGGGAAACTCGCCGCTGTAGGATCTTCGGGTGACAGCTTTGACTCACAACCAAATATGATGTCGGGTTTGTGTGTTGAGACATGGCTAGCAAAGATAGCTGCTCTTTCACTGCTTTGGATACTATTGCAATTGATCTCCATGCACGTTAGCTTTGCAGGATTGCGAGGTCCACGGTGAGTAGGCCGCACGGGTGTACTCGAAGATATACAGCGTGGCGGCTCGAGCAGGTCAGAATCATTTGCTCCATTCATCGATGTGCCCTCTAAAGATGAATCTGCAAGAGGAGCAAAGCTGTTTTCTTCGATCAATCTTGTGTCTTCTGCGAAATGTCCCGAGGAAAAATTTGGAAAAGCGCATATATTACAGATCCATGTTAGCTTCGGCTCATCAACGTATCTCTGGTACGATTCACAAGACATGTAAATACATTTAGCATGCATCCAATGTCCGCACTCATCGCAGCATATTGCCTTTTGGTTTGACTTCGTAGGCTTTCCGCAAGCGCCGCAAGGGTGTTTGACGGGGCCAGGGTTCATCATCGAACAGTCGGAGGCAATTATCAACAGTAATTGCATGACGCGTGACGAATTATTCAGATTTAATCTTGATGGTGGTGTGTGACGGTAGCGTGACATAGACTTAATAGATGCAAATGCAACCTCGACCGTGTTTGCTTGAGTGACCTCAAAGCCATGCTTGAACTTGGATGGAAATCCTTTAAAATTCGGCGTTGTTGAACATAACCTTGTTCCATTGATGGCTCTGAACAAGGCCAGACACAGCACAAAGATGGTGAGCGAGATTCGAATGGCCATGAGTAGAAATGGGAGGTTTAAAGGTCAAGTAGACGGAGCACATTTAAAACGTGACCGACATGGCCGGCATGGTCAGTGGACCATGCCGTAAAAATAACCCTGCAAATGAGGTCTGTTGCCGATGAGAAACAACACAATAGGTATATATGACGCACTGAGTCGGTGAAATCCCTGCTTAAACAGATAAGAAGAAATCACTGCTAGCAGAGAGTTAAAAAGCGGCGTTCAACATGATTTTCCCGATTCAACGGAACCGCCATTTTGTTTTCCCACTCTGAGTTGAGGCGTGTCCGCGTAAGACTGGGCATAGTAATACTCATCTTTGATTGGTTAATCAGATTGTTTATCAAATATAACCAAAACTGGTAATGTTCCGCACTGATGATGGTGCCATCCTAGTACCTATAGCCGTACCTAATACCTGTAAATAATGCTTCTTGTTAAATACTAAGTTATTATTCTCCAGGACAATGCGAGCTAAGTCCACAAGGTCCTCAGTAGGAATATAATTACCTGTTAACTTACCACGTTTGTCCAAAGCTCTTTTTCATTTCTTAGATACTCTATCCCCACTTTAGCATTTACTTAGCTATTTAGGAGTTTTCTCAACCTCTGTGCGCCGTTTTTTCGTATTTCCCAAACTACGTCTTCATTTCATTTATAAGAAATTTCTTTGCTAATTTTGTACAATTTCAAAGCTACAAAAAATATACTATCATTTCTGAGCCAGAAATCTTTTCCTTTGGCGAATACCAATTAAGTTCTTTACCTTATTCGTCGCAAAAGGTGCACTTTTTCGTATCTCAGTCTCCGATTTCTGCTCCAAGACTTCTAGACTACTTAGATCCTGACTCATTTTATCGTTATCTTCTTTTAATGCTTTATCATCCTTTTCCACTTTCTTGATACCATTTTTAGAGCTGTTTCCGTCTGAAGTTTCAACCACCATTTCACCAAGCGGTGATATGTGTTCACTGCCATTTACTTCGGCAAAAACTTTTCTAAAGTCAACATTACCCTGCGCCAGTGGATTTTCTTCTTTCAAACAGATATCCATTTTGTTAATTTTCAGCCTCGTAATTTGTTCGCTGATTTCCACAGTTTGAATTGGGATTTGCAACCGATAACTTCTCCCACTAGTTATTTTAAATAAAGTTTTCTTTCCAGAATGTGAGTTGTCTCCAAAACGGATAAATTATTAATTATATTTCCCAGTAATATATTTTTTTATGTCAAATTTTCACAAATTTCTCATTACACTTCGTTTATTGGTTATACAATGTTGAAGAAGTTCCACTCATATTATTGCGGTTAATCACTCTTTATCTACGTATCCCTAACATATTAAAGTAATTAACACAAATACTGAATTATTCACCAAAATGTTAAAAAAAATATTTTCACCAAAAACAGTAGTGAAACGTTTTGCATTTTTCGTCATAAATCCCGTATTGCGGAATACAATTAAAAAATAAGTTTTATGATTCTGGTTTGGACCCGATCACATTTTTACCATGCGCCATATCATGCGGTATTACAAGAGAAGACAGTTAAGTGATATTGAAAAAAGAGTAAGAATGAAACTAGAAGGCGATCAAGTATTCGGGCTTCCCGTCGGGCTTTATTTGCATGGTACGAGTTGTGACGTCATAGGAGGACTCCTCCCAGACCCCAAGCTGCCTCACGGCTCATTGCCAGTCACAGCAAACCCGGAACACCTCGGATTTAGGCTTGACTAGACTATTGGGAGAAGAGTGGGCATGTGCGGAAAGGGGAGGAGGGGGGTGATATGCAATTTTTGACGCCAAAAGAGAAAACTCTCGAGAAATAAAATAGTTTTGCATCATGTACAAAGCTTTTTTTATATTTGTCATCATTTTAGCGTTATTTCCAAGATTTAAGTTGGCGAAAAAGCAAACTTTTTTTCAGTAATAAAGAGGGAGAATAGGCAAAATATAACAAATTTATGATTAACTTCTCCTCAAATAATCATCAGTTAAATCAATCGAAAAATATCTTTAAAATGCTTTAAAGCTAATTAATTCTTCCTTAAATAATAACTGAATATTATTATTATCTCAAACCCTTTAATAAATGGGGTTATGTGTTTTTCACAATAGCATCGCTCAATAATTGATTTCCTTTTATTCCAATGTAGATGTTTTCGGAGCTTGCAGCTGGCAAAACGTTAAGGAGTTTGGAAAGTCAGAAGAGAGGCTCACAGGTGTTGGGGAATGACTACTCTTAAACTTGTTTTCTTTCTTCCTTTCATGGCAAAAATGTGCTACAGTCAAGGTGAGACTTTGACTAAAATAATTTTTGTTTTTTTCATTTATTTTTTCGAGGGGGATTTAAGAATGCCGATCATTAATAATTTTGAATTGGCTTCAGCCAAAGAAGCTACGCAACGCTATGTATGATGCTAAAATATTTTATTGGTAAAAGAAAAATATAAGTGAACCAGAGGTTAGATTATTGTTTTTAGTATCATCGTATAATTGAAACCTTTATTCGTGGCGTTTTATACCTCCCCATCCTAAAACAGTCCTGTAGTTTTTTCTTATTTTCAAAACTTTTTTTCTGATTTATAGTAATAAAACTATTTTATCATATCATATTTTGCGCAATTTTACAAATAAGGCATTGAATCTCTTAAACAAAAACAGTATTCATGAAATGAATTTTATAGGGAACCTCTGTCGTTCCTAATTTTAGTGAAGCTTAGTTTTAGTTCAATTTATTTGAATTCGTCATAAAAACTAATAATAAATGATGTTCTGTACAAAAATGACCAAACAAGCACGAATTGATAATCTTCCCCTTACTTACATTATTAGTCGTTATTCCGTTCATCTAGTCTAGGGTCCTAATATTCCAAGTTTGAATTATTCATCACATTCGCTGAACACTGAAATACCTCAAATATTAGCTTTATTTTGCTAACAAAAGAAAACGGTTTTCTGACCAAAGCAGCGGCATGGAGCTCATTTATGTTCAGCTTCGGAATTAGCCTCGTCCCCAGGCTACTCCATTGCTGTCAGCTCCATAATGCTTCGCGCGCAGACTCACAATCTCCAATATGGCGGACGCTTCATGCTGACGCTTCTCGGAGGCAAGAGCAGAAAGGGCCTGTACTTCATAACCATGCAATGCATAATACGCCCGCCGTGAAGCCTAGGGACGAGGCTTCACCGGTCGGAATTATTCCTCAGTATTTCTTTAGCAGATAAAGTTTGAAGGGGGGAGGGGTAGGCTGGTGATATTTGCCATATATGTATTAGTGCTGTAAGAGGTGCTGAATCAATTGGCTGCTTTTATTTTTTCAAATCAAATATTATTGATGCTCTGACCCATTTTTGTGTACAAGGTATCTGTTTGTTGTTTTTTCCCTTCTGTGTTCGATCTTCATTGATTGATTAATACAACATCAAAAAACTCAAACTTCACAAGCTTATACATGGCGAAAACTTATTACATCCAATTCTCTTTAGATCATTGTCGCAATCTGCTCGTTCTTCCTCCACTGGTCGACCACGCCCTCTTTAACCACACCCTTCAGAATATAACTGACATATCAAGGAAAAACTGTCATATAAAGTGCTTTCTGAACCAAGCATGTCGTGCTGTGAACTATAAGAAACGAGCGAATCTTGGGAGCTGTGAACTACTGTCTGCCAAAGCTGAATCTTATCCTAAAGATTTGCTGAAATTCCCTGGAATAGATTACTTCAGACTGCAGGTATATCATTATCCTAACTTATGGAAATTCGATTACTTTTGCAAAGACAAAGATGAGTGTATTTTTACAAACTACCATTTATTTATTCAATCATTTGTCAATAATCTAAAATCTACATTCCTATGCTTTCAGGAGGGTTGTGTTACAAATCCTTGTCCCTCGACCAACATGACCTGCGTTGAGTTAAAGGGGACTCCAAGGTACAGATGTGAGTGTCCACAGGGATACACCGGTGCCGCATGTGAAACAGGTAAAAACGGTATAAAAGGATTAGTATAAGAAAGTTATTGAGACAAGACTGTTGTCAAAAATAAGTCATTTTTTCACCATATTTCATTAGATATCGACGAATGTACTGCTGGGACTCACAAATGTCACGTGAGCGCCACGTGCAAAAACACTATTGCCTCATTTAGCTGCGCGTGTAAAGTTGGGTTTGCCGGTGACGGAGTACAGAACTGCTTATGTATGCAACAGCAATACATAACTCTTTTTAAATAATTACATATATTTTACATATAAATTGCATATATTTTGTCATTTCCAAGTTTTCGTATTTTGAGCAGGATTTGTGCCGTTTTTATTAAACAATCAAAACTCGTAGTTATCTATTTCTATGCTTCTCATCGACAAGATTTTCACCAAAAACAAGACGAGTTTCCATCATTTTAGGTGACCGTGTTTTATTTCCCAAGTCACATGAAAACCCCTATAAAAGTATTTATTTTAGATAAATTCGGCCAGGACTCACTGACCTCATCCGACATGTTCTACAATTTGTGGGACTTTTGCGGGACATTTGGGTTTCACTTCGCTGGCTTCTATTTGCTGCTTTCTGATTGGATATTCGTGCGCGCGTCGGATCTATGAATTACTATAGCATGTTGGAAACTCATACATTAAGTACAGTTTTAGACGAAATAAGTTTGGTCGACAGACTCCAGCAATTATCACTTGCGATTATAAGATATTGATAAACTTATTACCCACATATCACTGCAAGAACTGCTTCTTTTAGAAGCGCGGTGCGGAGCTTCATAGGTATAGAGAAATTTCATAGTTCAAAATATTCTTGACTTTGTACTTGTGCTTGACAGATTGCGCTATGGGTAACACAATCATAATTTAGCTTGTGTTTCTTACTTAGATATTGAGGAATGCTCTTCTGGAAGCAACAATTGTCACCGGGACCGCGCTACATGTGCAAACACCATTGGGTCCTTCGCATGCACATGTAAACCTGGGTATACAGGAGACGGTGTAAACTGTGAAGGTAATGAAAACCATCAACCGATATCAGCATTGACATTGTTACTCCACAAAATGTAATTTAATTCAAAATATCGCTAAGTGTAACAACTGTCACATTTTTGTAATTACAAATAAAATTAAAATTTTATTTCATCTTGCTGTGTAAAGCCTGATGCACACTGGCAATATAATGACATAACAAGATAGGCGCGCGCATTCTTATGTCCTTATTTTCAAGTATGAAGGGTGCGACTTATGGCAATAACGTCGACATATTAACATGGAGATAACGACATAAAAGAAAAAACATGTTTTTTCCCTTATGCCATTATGTCAAATTCTTATGTTGTTATGTCGTTATATCGCCAGTGTGCATCAGGTCTAACAGCATTGCTCTAGCATGTTCGAAGCTGATACATCAAGTTGAGTTAAGACAAAATAAAATTGATTGACAAACTCAACACTTAACACGAGCGATTATCAAATATTGGTAATATTATTACAGTATTTTTATCACCGACTGCAATAACTGCTTCTTTTAGAAGGGCAAGCGCGGTGCGGAGCTTCAGAGGTATAAAGAAATTTCATAGTTCGCAATATTCATGACTGTGTACTTGTGCTTGGCAGATTGCGCTATAGGTATGGAATCGGGCGTTATAAGTGACTCTGCAATCATTGCATCGAGCTATTTTACAACCGGATCTTTTACACTACCGCCTGCAAATGGCCGCCTTAATCACGCAAGCGTATGGGCGTCAGCATCTCAGAACCCTGGAGAGTACCTCCAAATCGACCTGGGGCGTGAGACAACAGTCACCAAGGTGGCCACTCAAGGAAACTCGAATTATGACGAATGGACGGAGAGCTACAAGATCAGCTACAGCACCGATCTATCCACCTGGAAAAAGTACCGCGAGGGTGAACAAGAAAAGGTACGAGTCAGGGGCTGATCTAGCTTTTTGCTAAGGGAAAAGTAAAGGCATCATCATGTACTTACGTATTGAAACCATAATTTAAAAGAAAGTCAAGAAACTTGTATTTATGGGGGCGCGGCGGAGGTTGTTGTGGCTAAACAGCTTTTACCAAGTTCCCTATAGAAGACTCATTTTTGTCGCGATTTGTTTAGATTTTATTGAGACATCTATGCTTTATCAGATTCCGCTAGATTCACTTTTCTTGCAAATCAAATTTCTATTTTTCATGCAAGTTAAACGGAAGCAATATTTATATTAAAATAAAAATCTCGAAATCTGCGCGATGATTTTTTTTCTTAATTCACACTAACACCTAACAATTCTCCAAAGCACACGAATTTTTGGCTTCAAACTGACCTGTCAAACTTCGCGAATGATAAATATTTATATTTTCGCCAAAATTGTCGTCGCAATCTTTGATAAAATAAGTGCACTCTTACAAAGATCCATCCCCGAATTTACGCCCCCTGCAAAGTCCACAACCTAAGGCAACTTGTGTGAGAGGGGCAAGAGGACCAGTGTTACACAAGAATAAATTCCAGATAGTCTATTTGAGATTTTTTTTATAATCAGAAAACTAGGGAGATTATTTCTTTTCAACATTTGAGCACAAGCCGTGCATCTTTTAAACTATTACCCGACCCTATGGCTAAAATAGTCAAGTCTGCGTTTATGAGAAATTAAAATCAAAAGTTGAGTATCTGAACGCTCTTAAAACGAAGCCCACGCCAGCGCCATACATGGTAATCGACAAGCTGCCTTCTGAGGAGGCTAGATATTTTCAAGGGCACAAAACAGACCTATTTATCCTCAAAATATTTGTTCCGCCGCCCGCAAATTTGTGGAGTCGGGCTAGTCGTGCTTGGAACTTTCAACTCTAGGATTGTCAACTCTTTCAACTCTAAGACACATTTCACAGCATCTCGTGCCCATAATTGTACAATAAGAGTCGAGCACTTGCCTTGCAAATTAAACAAGAAAAGGATGTGTTTGGTTTGGATTAGACTGATGTTTTGTTCTCTATTCCAGGTGTTCCCTGGAAACACAGACGGGAACACTGTTGTCTATGGAATGTTGGCACAGCCCATTGTTACACGTGGTATCCGGATCATCGTGGTAACTTCCCAGCACCGGCCTGCTTTGAGGGTGGAGGTCTACGAATGCATGTGAACATCCCCTCTTCCCCCACGGGAAAGGGATGCGCCACTATACAGGGTCGTAGCAGGGGGTGGGGTACTGGGGGCATGTCTTCCTCCCCCCTTCTATATTTTCAAAAATTACAAGGAAATGACCAATAGAGGCGTGGCTGAGCCCCCCAATATTTTCTAAAGGTTTCCGTATTGTGCCCCCCCCCCCAGTATTTCGAGTCGTGCTACGGTCCTTCTATCGAAATGCTTGTTAAAAGTTCATAAGGAGAGTGCTGGGGATAGATGACGGGGATAACTACAACACGGATAATAAACCATTTTCATTGGTGACTATGAAAATATTGAGAGTCGCTTTAATGGCCATGATCAGGGAGTAGGATGAAAGCTTTTTATAAACATGCACAGAAAGTATTTTATTCGGTGGCGGGAGTGAAATGTCTTGTTCTCATTTTCTTGTATAATCAAGACTGATTGAAATTTATTTATTAAATGGCGGGATTAAGATACCCTCATTTTCTTTGTCATTTTTTTGTAGAGTTAAGATTGATTAATTTAATTAATTGAGGTATCTGCAAATTGTATTTATTCGCTAGATGTACTACCTTAAAACTTGATCGCCCTTTAACACCGTATGATGTAATAAATTAAGCCAAAAATGTAATCTTGACGCGAAATCTAATGAATTTCAATGCAAAATGTAGTCTTGGAGCGAACTTGTGGCAAATGTTTAACGCGAAATATTATAACGCAAAGGGTAATAACTTTATCTTATATGAAGATTGACGCACTGCCTAAAATCAAAGATAGAATACATTCAATATCTGAGCCAAACACTTATTTCAATCAAAGTTGTCAGTGCAAATGACGTACGGCACACCGTCACGGTAGAATGTCACGACAGTTCGATTGATATTTTAAGTCACGTGATCAGTTTGCACGCTTGTAGTTGAAACTCGTTTAGTCATTGCCGACTCTTGTATTTATTGCAGGAATAAAAATAATAAAGAAGTATAATCACAGAAGTTATTCAAATTTTCCTACATTCAGCAGACGACTCCCGTGGTATTTTTAATAGCAGAATATTTTCAAATAGGTGTATATAGATTTGTTTTCGTTTTTGTTGTTGAAAATGTCAAATATTGTCTAAGGCACTGACTCCCTCGTAGAGAGCCATGGACACACTAGACCCCTATATTTAATATCAGGGGGTTCATGGTCAGAATTGTCAGAAAACAGATGAGGTCAGGGAATTTTAAGAGGACCGCAATTAATTCAGGAATACTGAAAATGTGCTTATATGCTTTTAGTGCTCTTAGTTTTTAAAGTTAGCTTCGACCACACCAATGTACTATCTCTTAGGGGTAAGATTTGCTATTGATTATAATCTCTATTAGGAATAACACGAAGACGATGAAAACGCAAATAAAAGTAATCCCAAAATTTACAAGAAACCAATGTTTATTACATTATGCGGCAAACAACAAGATGTAAATGCCAAAGCGGGTGGATAGGGTGAGTAAAAATGCTCATGCGCCGTGAAGGGGTGGTGGTTACTTAAAATTGCCAGATTCGGAATCGACATGGCGCGCGGGTAATACCAAAGTGTCCCTTTCTTATCTTATGCTCTCTTGTTGACATATGATATTACGTTTAGGAGATAAGAATATAGGTATGACATCGGGATAATTTTGCTTAAAGTGACGTCATCGATGACGTCACGCATCACGTGACCATATCTTTGCACCTTCCTTGACATATACATGACACCTACTAAGTTTGGTTGTTATACAATGTTTCTATCACGAGATATGATTGTTTATTTGTATTTTGATGACGTCAGCATATCTTGCTTCTAGTGACGTCATTGATGAGGTCACAATCACGTGACAATATTTGAACACCCCCTTGACACCAACATGACACCTACCGAGTTTCATATCAATATTTGGGTTACCTTAAAACCCGCTCGGTCAATCTTTTAGAGGCCTGGGTCTAAGAACTTTATAGGATTAGTAAGAAAAATATTTCACCAAGCGAGCAAGTTTTGCTTAATAATTATTTCCGGGAGTCTCAAATTGACAGGAATCAGTATTTTTCTCCATGTTTTCTGGAGATCGGGGAGCGGGAAAACTTTAGCTCTTCTAAATATGGGCATCTATGCCAATATAAGGCAATACATACGAAGGACACTCCGTGGGGAATATATTTGATATGGGTTGTGAAACAATGTCTCTCTTAAGAGATATGAATGATTTTGCTTTTAAACACGTTTTTGCTTTAAGTCATCGATGACGTCACACAACACGTGATCATATTGTCGCACCACCCTTGACACCTACATGACACCTACCAAGTTTTGTTGCAATACGATGTTTCCTTCGTGAAATATAAATATTTTTTTAATTTGATGACGTCGTCATATTTTTGCTTCTAGTGACCTCATCGATGACGTCACAAGCCACGTGACCACAGTTTTGCACCTCCCTTGACACATACATAACACCTGCCAAGTTTTGTTGTCATACGATGCTTTTTGGGGACGGACGGACGGACGGACATCGCGTCACCAAAACTCGAGTCGATGGGTTACCAATATTTGTTACCACATTTTTGCGTATATACCACTTTTTCTTAAGGAAGGGGCTCCGCTAACGCGGCGCTTCGCGCCGCTTGGGGGCTCCGCTAAAAAATAACTTGCTCTCATCTGCAAACGCTGATCCGGCTTTCACGCGCAATGGTTTTAGCAACTGGAAGCACGCAATGGACGCGAAAAAGGGATTTCGTAAACATTAGACCTCCAATTCTCACCTCGAGGCGGTTGACCGTTTCGTTTCAGCCCCTACGACACCCCTTGGCGATGTTGGCGAGTTATGAGATCGAATGTGAGATATTTGGCTCCCCAGGCCTTGCCTTTGCGGGATGAATGGAACACAGACACAGCAAGCGAGGAAAACTCGATTTTCTACCAACAGCCAAAATTGCGATCCCAAGAAAATCAGTAGCTGGAACGGAAAGACGACAAGTACACTGCTCCAGTAATACAGAACGAGATCCTCCAAGCCTTGGAACTTGGCAAGCTACGAGATATATGACAAAATATCCAAGATGCTGTTTTCTACACCATCATGGCCGATGAAACAGCAGATATCTCAGGCAAGGAACAGCTAGTTATTTGTATCCGTTGGGTAGATGACAATTTTATAGTGCACGAATACTTCATAGGGATGTATCCCCTAGAGAAAACGACGGCAGATGTTGTTGGGGTGCTAAAGGGTGTGCTGGCTACCATGCACCTCAACATACAAAACGCACGAGTGCAGAGTTATGATGATGCTGTGACCATGTCTGGACAAAGAACAGGGGTGGCTACCCAGATAAAAGCTATAAATGGCAAGTGTTTGTACACTCATTGCTATGGCCACGCATTGAATTTGGCGGTCGGCGATGCTGCAAAATCTGTAAAATGCATCAAAGACTCACTTGAGACAGTCGAAAGATCGGAGCGATGGTGCTTTCATTCTTTTCTGGTCTTGCCTACTCCAACGAAAAAATGCAGAATTTTCGAGTATCGAGGACCCAACCCTTCCCAGACAGAGACGAGTACCAGCAAGGCAAGAGATTGGTAGACAAGGAACCAACTATTACCCAGCTTCCGCAAAGGACCACTACAGGCAGATATATTTTTCCACCATTGACGTGGCCACAGAATGCATAAACCTCAAGGTTCAATGAGACTGATTTTCAAATCTATGTGAATATCCAAGAGGTACTTTTAAAATATGTGAAAAGAGGAAGTTATGGCGAGGAGCTAGCCCAAGTGGTGTCAATATATGGTGACTCAGATGTTTACTCCTATAAACTGGAGAGTCAGCTTTCCCTCATGCCGCAAACTACAGAGTCGATGGAATTTGACAAATCTAGATTTGATATTCATGATCTGCTAACACTCCTAGAAAATTTCGGCGAAGAGCGGAAGTTCTTGTTATCTGAGATCTGCACACTTGGAAAGATTATACTTGTTATGCCGGCAACGAATGCCGTGAGCGAGCGATCATTTTCGGCGCACAAAAGAATCAAGACCTATCTCCGTTCTACAACGTGCATTCGCACGTTGGGCTAAATCAGGCTAAATTACCTAATGATCTTCACGTACACACGGACATGACAGGCAGGATTGACCAGTCAAAGAAGAAATAATATGACTTTACCAATATCGATTCTTCTTCTTGGTCTCGTGGCAAGAATTTGCAACACTCAAGGTAATATTTTCGCAAACCTTTTTTAGACGAAGAACGAGGAAACGAATCCTTTAGAAAGTTAACAAATTATCGATAATTAGATAAGGACTAAAATGGTGACTATAGGCTTTTCAATGTAAAGTGAATGTTCTGCCCTGAACGTCTTGCTTTTTAAGTTCCAAGATTGCACTAGAAGAGTGGTTTAAACTATGTGTAAACAAGGAACTTGATGACATTTTTTTTGCCAAACCTTTTCTAGACGAAAAACAAGGAAACGAATCCTTTAGAAATCCTTCCGTCATCAGGTTATCAATAACTAGTGATGGTGACTTTAGGCTTTTCAATGTAAAGGGAACGTTCTGCTCTGTATGTTTTACTTTGAAAAAGAACTTGTCCTCGCCATGGGAGTTACGGCAATCTGAAACTTTTAATTTGTTTCTCGATACAATATTGGAAAAAAGAGTGTCTTTCATAGAAATTGCTTTCATTTTCAATCGCATTTGAGAGTTTTCTCTTGTCAATATTATAAGATTTTTCGGAGGCTTATCATAGCAGCATAACATTGATTTTGCTCTTGACTTACTCAGCACAGTGAACACATAAATAATGTAACTCTTTTGAAGTCAGAAGAAGAAATAAATAAAATAAAAAATGCAAAAGAGATAACGTTCAGCTAAATACCGTTATAGGCCTCTGTGTTTTTTTTTTAACTCGAAAAGGGGAGCGTAAAAGATAGATGGTTTATTTCAATTCTCCGTTTCCCTGTTTTTTTTTTTTTTTTTTTTTGGATCTAGAAGTTTGGGGCCCTTCAAAAGTATCAGATGCGTGATCCGTGATCGGATCCCAAGTTGCTCGTGACCCGTGATTTAGCACACTTCTTTTGCGTGAATCGTGATTTCAAACCTCGAAATTCGTGAAACGTGACGACCGATCTATTATCATACAAAATATAACCCCTTTGCGCCATTTTGTGATTGCATTGCATTGTCTGTGTAATTAGTTTCTATCGCTATTTGTTGATACTTAATTTTTTCCCCTATTATTTCGCAGCGATTTTCAACTCATTATTTCCGTGATTCGTGAAAACACCTTTATCTAACTCAGTGATCCAAGAAAGTGCGAAAACTTGGTTCGTGATTCGTGATTGCTACCCCCCTGTTTGAACAACTTATAAATTATTGATAAAAGCTTTTTATACAATTATTGTTGAGTAAAACAAGTTTGCTTAGTGTATCCATATTGAAGTCAGGGTTAAGAAGCTGTCACGGATAAGTTAAAGAAGAAATGCTATGACTTTACCAATATCGATTCTTCTTCTTGGTCTCGTGGCAAGAATTTGCAACACTCAAGGTAATATTTTCGGCAAAACTTTTCTAGACGAAAAACGAGGAAACTTTAGAAAGTTAACAAATTAGAAAGTTAACAAATTATCGATAATTAGATAAGGACTAAAATGGTGACTATAGGCTTTTCAAAGTAAAGTGAATGTTCTGCCCTGAACGTCTGGCTTTTTAAGTTCCCAGATTGCACTAGAAGAGTGGTTTAAACTATGTGTAAACAAGGAACTTGATTAAATTTTTTTTGGCCAAACCTTTTCTAGACGAAAAAAGGAGACGAATCCTTTAGAAATACTTTCGTCATCCGATTATCAATAACTAGTGATGGTGACATTAGGCTTTTCAATGTAAAGGGAACGTTCTGCTCTGTATGTTTTACTTTGTAAATTCCCAGAGGGCACTGGAAAAGTATGCGTAACTATTGAAAATACTGCAAGAGAAGCACTGCTACCCGAGAAAAAAACTTGTCCTCGTCATGGGAGTCACGGCAATATCAAACTTTTAATTAGTTTCTCGATACAATATTGCGTAAAAAGAGTGGCTTTCTTAGAAATTGCTTTTCTTTTCAATCGCATTTAAGAGTTTTCTCTTTTCAATATTATAAGATTTTTCGGAGGCTTATCATAGCAGCATAACATTGATTTTGCTCTTTGTAATGTTTATAAGAGTTACTCAGCTCAGTGAATACATAATTAATGTCACTCTTTTGAAGTCAGAAGAAGAAAGAAAGAAAATAAAAAATCCGAAAGACATGACGTTCAGCTAAATACCGTTATAGGCCTCTGTGTTCTAATTTTTTTTAACTCGAATAGGGGAGCGTAATAGATAGATGTTTTTTTTCAATTCTCCGTTTCCCTGTTTTTTTTTTTTTTTTATCTAGAAGTTTGGGGCCCTTCAAAAGTATCAGATGCGTGATCCGTGATCGGACCCCAATTTGCTCGTGACCCGTGATTGAGCACACTTCTTTTGCGTGAATCGTGATTTCAAACCTCGAAATTCGTGAAACGTGACGACCGATCTATTATCATACAAAATATAACCCCTTTGCGCCATTTTGTGATTGCATTGCATTGTCTGTGTAATTAGTTTTTATCGCTATTTGTTGATATTTAATTTTTTTCCCTATCATTTCGACGCTATTTTCAACACATTATTTCCGTGATTCGTGGAAACACCTTTATCTAACTCAGTGATCCAAGAAAGTGCGAAAACTTGGTCCGTGATTCGTGATTCGATTGCTACCCCCCTGTTTGTACAATTGATTTATTATTGAAAAAAGCCACATATGCAATTATTGTTTAGCAAAACATTAGAAATCCTTTCGTCATAAAATTATCAATAACTAGTGATGGTGACTTTACGCTTTTCAATGTAAAGGGAACGTTCTGCTCTGTATGTTTTTCTTTGCAAATTCCCAGAGAGCACTAGAAGAGTAGGTTAAATGCGAAATTATTAAAAACACTGCAAGAGAAGCACAACTACCCGAGAAAAAACTTGTGCTCGCCATGGGAGTTACGGCAATCTGAAACTTTTAATTAGTTTCTCGATAAAATATTGCGAAAAAAGAGTGGCTAACTTAGAAAGTGTTACGGTTATTTTGTTGTGCTTCTTAGGGGAAAAGGGGCTCAATAGAGAGAGAGGGTTATTGGAATATTCTGGCTTCTAAAGGGGCTTGAAAGAGATCGAGGGAAGCACTTTTAGAATAGAGCCTTGCAGTGGGAATAAATTAGGAATAGTTTATTGCTTGTACTCACTTTGTCAATCCTTTTTCAGATCCCTGCCGCAACATGCATTTTCCTACTCCGCTAGAGGACCACGCCCTCTTTAACCACACCCTTCAGAATATAACTGATATATCAGTGTGGAACTGCCAAGTAAAGTGCTATGTGAACCAAGCATGTCGTGCTGTGAATTATAAGAAAGGCGCGAATCTCGGGAGCTGTGAACTGCTGTCCGCCAAAGCTGGATCCTTCCCTATAGATCTGCTAAAGCTCCCAGGATTCGACTACTACGGCCCCAATGTATGTCCAAACAACCTCATACGCGCTTGATGTAAAGTGGTTGTTACAGAAACTTATAACCTCTGGGATGTTTACTGTAATTTTCTGGGGGAGCGAAGCATTTACCCATTTAAGCAAAGCATTTAATAGGCCCTTTGATACAAATTCATTTGAGGCAAAATATGGCGCTAGATAAGCGATGCCTTACGTTTTTTAACCCTTTACCTACAAATTCATTTTTAAGGCGCTTCATTGCACCCGTCCTAATAAAGGCACAGTTTTACGATCTGCTTAAATTTAATTAATTGATTATCTGTTTATTAAAACGCTCCACCGTTCGCGTCGCATCTATGCTAAGTCTACGAAGTTTATGCTGGAGTCACCAAATTTAGACTGACCTGAGTATCAGGCCCTCCTATGTTTCTATCGCGCCAGCAAGACAAGGGCCTGATACAATTACTGTTCAAATCGCATGTTCTCATGCCGGATTCCGGCATGGCTCCTGATTAGTCAAAAGAACAAAGGGCACTCGAATGGGACGCGCTGATTGGTTCAGCTATATATAGTACCCTAACCCGTCGACTGCTCGTTCTCAGAGTAAAGGCGGACTCCAAACGTGCTTTTGACCTTGCGTTAGCAGAATAAGAGAAATCGTTTTCTATAACATTTAAAAATTACATTTTCCTCTCCTCGTCTTCTCCGGAAAAATTCCGCCTGATACTCATGTTAGATGCTCAAGTGTCTTATCCAGGCCGGCTATTGTGTGTATTTATTTCTTATTGGTATCGTTTTTCGAAGCGAAGATCTACTAGTTATATCAAAGGCGCTGGATGTCATAGAAGCTGCTTAATACTACGGACACCATTAGAAGTAGCTATCAAAACCAGGAGCCGAATATTCGGGAAATTTGTCTGTGAGAGCACGAAGAATGCTTATTGTTTGCGGCACTTCCCGCGAGTTGTTGATTGAGTGAGCTTATCAATTAATGGCATTTGTGTTCAAGCAGCGGTTTGTCTATTTAGACGAAAAGCATGTAGTAAATTGGTGATGTGAATATCCTGTAGTAATTTCGTGATGTGTGTATCTACGGTCATATACTTAAACCGTAAATCTTCTGAGCCGTGAACTATCTGTGCGTTTCAAATCATTTAGCATAAAGTTACCCTCACCCGGGTTCGTCGTTACTAAAATTATTACCCTTGCATAAACACCAATGTAGTTTTGTTTTACATAAATGCTGTTTATAATTTGATTTGGGCATTTGATTGTGCCACCATGCGAGTCATTGGAAAATTGACAGCCGACGTATTTTGACAGTGGCCTGAAAAGGGGCGGCAGGCGTCGCGTCTAGTATTTGTGTCAGGTGTACTTTTATTTTTCCTCTCCAACTTTTGAAAAATAAAATCGCCTGATACTCATGCTACATTTAGACAATAGCTAGGCTAAGGCTAGTAGAAATGCTATTTTTTCCTTTTTCTTAGGAGGTTTGCGTTCCAAATCCTTGTCCCTCGAGCAACATGACCTGTCTTGAGTTAAAGGGGACTCCAAGATACAGATGTGAGTGTCCACAAGGATACACCGGTATCGCATGTGAAACAGGTAAAAGCGGTCTTATGAGATCATAGAATACTGTATATAGAACATCACTAAAGCTATTTTTGTGTTTTTACGTAGATATTGATGAATGCTCTTCTGGAAGCAACAATTGTCATCTGGACGCTACTTGTGTAAACACCATTGGCTCCTTCGCATGCACATGTAAACCTGGGTTTACAGGAGACGGAATAAACTGCGCAGGTAATGAAAACCACCAACCGATATTAGTGATGATATTACATGTACACCTGGTTATAAAAGTTCTACAACTATTAATAGAAGATAAATGTTAACCCTTTTCGGACTGGGCTATTTTGAGCTGTCTGTGACTGTTTACCTCCGTATTTCATGAACCGCTTGGGCTATGTCCATCAAACCTACAGACAATAATCACCAGTATGCAAAGAAACGTCACGCTACATTTTGGGTGTCGTCCAATCAATTATGACGTCACAATAAACGTCATAATACGACGTCTAGATATTCTTTCAAATATTGCCAAAATTATTATTTACATCATTTAGATAGCCTCTTAGCTTCTATGGTTCAGAAGTTACAGCAATTTACAGCTTAAAGAGCCCCCCCTCCCGCAGTCGGAATAGGGTTAATGCGTAGGCACAGACGAAAGTAATCTTGTAGTCGATATAATTTTTTAGTTTTATAACATTTTGCGTTGAAGGTTTTTGCATTTTACTTTAAGACTACATTTTGCGTTGAAAGTTATTACGCGTTAAAATAAATGAATGTTAGTACATTTTAATTTTGTTGTTCTTACGTAGATATTGACGAATGAGATATTTCGGTAAATTTAACTGTGAGAGAAATTTCATAGTTCCCACTATTCATGACTGTGTACTTGTGATTGACAGATTGCGCTATGGGTATGGAATCGGGCGCTATAAGTGACTCTGCAATCACTGCATCGAGCTACTTAGAAACCCTGCGACCTTCAAATGGCCGCCTTAATCACGCAAGCGTATGGGCGTCAGCATCTCAGAGCCCTGAAGAGTACCTCCAAATCGACCTGGGGCGTGCGACAACACTCACCAAGGTGGCCACTCAAGGAAACGCGATTCGGTATGAGTGGACGAAGAGCTACAAGATCAGCTACAGCACCGATCTATCCACCTGGAAACTGTACCGCGAGGGAGAACAAGAAAAGGTACGAGTCGGGGGCTGATCTAGCTTTTTGCTAAGGGAAAAGTAAAGACACCATCATGTACTTACTATTGCAACCATGATTTAAAAAAAGAAGCCAAAAAACTTGTATTTTAAGGTGGCGCGCCGGAGGTTGTTGTGGCTAAACAGCTTTTACCAAGTTCCCTATTGAAGACTCATTTTTGTCGCGATTTGTTTAGATTTTATTGAGACATCTATGCTTTATTAGATTCCGCTAGATTCACTTTTCTTGCAAGTAAAATTTCTATTTTTCATGCAAGTTAAATGGAAGCAATATATATATTAAAATAAAAATCTCGAAATCTGCGCGATGATTTTTTTTCTTAATTCACACAAACTAACACCTAACAATTCTCCAAAGCACACGAATTTTTGGCTTAAAACTGACCTGTCAAACTTCGCGATTGATGAATATTTATATCTTCGCCAAAATTGTCGTCGCAATCTTTGATAAAATAAGTGCACTCTTACAAAGATCCATCCCCGAACTTACGCCCCCTGCTAAGTCCACACCCTAAGGCAACTTGTGTGAGAGGGTCAAGAGGACCAGTGTTACACAAGAATTAATTCCAGATAGTCAATTTGAGAGTATTTTTGTATTATAATCTGAAAACTAGGGAAAATATTGTTTTTCAACATTTGGCCACAAGCCGTGCATCTTTTAAACTATTACCCGACCCTATGGCTAAAATAGTCGAGTGTGCGTTTATGAGAAATTAAAATCAAAAGTTGAGTATCTGGACGCTCTTCAAACGAAGCCCACGCCAGCGCCATACATGGTAATCGACGAGCTACCTTCTGAGGAGGCTAGATATTTTCAAGGGCACAAAACAGACCTCAGACCTCAGACAGACTATTTATCCTCAAAATATTTGTTCCGCCGCCCGCAAATTTGTGGAGTCGGGCTAGTCGTGCTTGGAACTTTCAACTCTATGATTGTTAACTCTTTCAACTCTAAGACACATTTCACAGCATCTCGTGCCCATAAATGTACAATAAGAGTCGAGCACTTGCCTTGCAAATTAAACAATAAAAGGATGTGTTGGGTTTGGCTTTGATTGATGTTTTGTTCTCTATTCCAGGTGTTCCCCGGGAACACAGACAGGGACACTGTTGTCTACCGAGTGTTGGCACAGCCCATTGTTACACGTGGCATCCGGATCATCGTGGTAACTTTCCAGCACCGGCCTGCTTTGAGGGTGGAGGTCTACGAATGCATGTGAACATCCCTGCCTGTTATACAAGATAAATCTAGCTGTGACAGTTAACAACAAATAGTTCACCGATTCGACTTCTTGTGTCTTTCGGACCGACTCGCAAAATATCACGTTAAATTTACTCTTGCGCCTTCAAAATCAATTACCAATACCAGGATCAGTTGAAGTAAATTTATATCTCCTTAGTAGTAAGATATGTGTGAATTCGTACTGTACTCGATTTCATGTTTAAACGCTAAGATAACAGTTTCCCTCGAAACGTCGATTTGGCGAGTGTTTTGTTAGACTTCATGGTGAGTGGCAAATCAAAAGTGGCGTCACCAACCGACAAGCCGCTCAGCCAATAGAAGCCAGGGCAAGAGGCTCGGGGAAGGGATCCGCCACTATCGAAATGAGTGGGTGATAACTACGACGGATTATTTTCATTGGTGACTATGAAAATATTGAGAGTCTCTTTAATGGCCATGATCAGGGAGTAGGATGAAAGCCTTTTATAACCATGCACAGAAAGTATTTTATTCGGTGGCTGGAGTGAAATGTCTTGTTCTCATTTTCTTGTATAATCAAGACTGATTGATTGAGTTATTAGCAGATTTGAATTGATTGGCTAGATGTACTTTGTTTTATACGACGGTAAAGCATAGCTCTGATTAATGCCGGGTGCACACTAGTGACATAACGACATGAGCGCGCGCACTCTTAGCTTAGTATGTTCAAGTGTGAATGGTTTGACATTTTGACAAAAGGCCGAGATAACGAAAGAAAATTACGACATAATAAAAAAAACCCTGTGTACACCAGGCATAAGTGAGCTCTTCCCAACACTAGCTTGTAAAGTAAGAAAACAGTTAAATTAGTTTGGCGCTATAGGCGGCCCGAATTGGATTTTGGGTTGCCTGTGTTATGAGGCTAGTGAGTTATGAGGCTAGGTTACCCATGTATAGTGTGGAACCAACCTCGTCTTCAGGGTCTTCTGAGTAATTTTCAATTAAACGTGCTACCCAAGCTTCTCGCTTCAAGCTTCAATCACGTCCCTGCCTCAATAAATTTTAAAACAAGTCAGAAGAAAAAGTACCAAGGAGGGATATTACTGTATACAGCAAGAAATTATGCCTAGAACGCACAGATTCACACGCCAACCAATCGGCGCAAATGACAATCGAATTCGCCGTTCCATGCATGATGTGTTCCTACTAGCCAACTAGCCCGACTTCATGCTGAACTGAGCGTCTAGTTGTTGCATGAAACAAATATCTGTTGAGTATACGGCAGCGTGTAAATCCTTTAATAAACTTATTGCACCAGAACAGTGCTCTAAATCTTATCTAGATTGGTCACTTTCGATTAATAGCCGCTCTCGAATACACAACGCACTCGTGGACTTTCCTCGCCAAAACGTCGTTATCCTTCTCGACTTTTCTTGAAACAGGGGACTTGGAAGTTTAAAGGGCCGGTAAAACATCCAGAGAATTAGAGAATGTTTAATACCCGGGCTGGGAGAGGGGAGAAAATATATCGACTCAGGACGACCCAAGCTCTTATCTGCCTTCTCCACTTAATGTTAGAAGCCCTAGATAAGGGGAACTGTGCCGTAATGCTATTTTTCGCGGACTTTTGTCAGGGTTTCGATCTGATCGACCACAAAAACCTTATCGAAAATCTCTCTAATATGGTTAGATGCGAGTTTGTTGCGGCGGGTTGTTCCATTTTTGCTGGGACGATCCCAGGTAACGCGAATCGGAACAGCTTGTCCTCAGTCTCGTGTTCTTTAAGGAGGCATACCACAGGGTACTCGGTTAGGGCCAATTTTGTATGGTTAATGTCATCCTTGGGCCCACGCGTTAAATTTGTTGATGATTTGTCTATTATGGAAATACTTCCTAGGAATTCACCATCAGTTTTGAATTTCCTTGTCGACGATATCAAAGCTTGCGCGTGTGTAAATAATATGCGCCTTATATTGTAACCTGAAATATCCATCATTTTCATCCATCCGGTTTTGCAGACCCTATGATGGCGTTTCGTTGTTGGGTTTCCTGTGGTAAACGGTAAATAAAAAGACCCCCGTCACATTTAGACCCCCCTTCGACTGAGAAAAAAAATGGCAAGTTTTCCCAAAATAAGCTCTGGTTAACTTCGGTAAGCTTGAAGCATAGAGGTTTCTTATGTTATGTAAACCAACATATCAAAAAGTGTTTTTTTTTTCTACTGGATTCGTCTTCAAGATATGAGGCTTGAAGAGCAATTTTCAAAGGTTCAAAGTATAAATTCTCCTCGTTTTTAGGGAGAACTCGGGCCCTGATCAGAAATTAAGCCAACTTTAAAATTTGGAATTAAGCTTTTGGTCAGAGGAACCTCTTGTATGCGGGATCTTGAGCTTATATAATGAGAATTGGAAAATTTCATGCCATTGTTTTGCTTTGTCGCCCCCCCCCCCCCTTCATTTAGAATACTGCACTTGGAGCTTTACTTGATGAGTCCCCACATGAGTTTTATTTTCTAGCTAATAAGCTGCTTTTTCAACCTGTGAGAATTGCGCAATGCGCAAAAGACGTCGTATTTAATATCTTATTCCTCTACACCAAATGCTATCTTTTTGGGTGTAGAGGATATAGGCTAGCAAAGAAAAAAAATGTCACAGTTGAGCTGAAACCGTGATAGAATATAGGAAAACTTTAAATATATTTCATATAATGGTAAATTCGCTGTTACACACAAAATATGCCACAATGTTAGTACAGTCAAGAGAGCATAAGATCCCTATTCGCACAAATATCATCGAAAATTTTATTCTAGCATCAAGGATACAGACAGTTGCAGTGTATTAATGGTATGTAGTACTTCGAGGATTGCAAGATTTCGAAAACGTTTAAAAATGAGACTTCATTCAAAATTGAGAGCGGAAAACCTACTGCTTCAAACACTGTTTCCGCTCTAACTTGCTGCCTCTTCGTAGTTTTTTTAACATTAATTATCTTCCTAGTGGTCAAACGAAATCTGTAAGTTAGACATTAGATACGATATTGATTTTTGTGAATATTCCGGTGAATTGAAAATGAATCCAAGAAAATACATTTCATAAAACTATCCTTGTAGCGAGGGGATGCATTTTTGTGATGATCAAAGCCAGCAAGCTGAAGTATCTGAACTTTTGTAATAGCGAGAAAATAACGAGTGATACATTACTGTACTTCTTTGATGATGTTTCTAGACATTTCTATAACTATTAAGTATATTATACAAGCTGGAGTCAGGATTTGAATCAAACGCTGTATCACAGCCATTTTACATGATCTCATTTCATTCCTATCGAGTTGGCAAAACAACAACACGCAACCCGCAGGGGTGTAGGACAAAATAAAAGGAGCAAATCCTCACGCGCAGTGGTGGGGTGGTTGTTACTAAAAATAGCCAGATTCGGAATCGACATGGCGCGCGGGTAATACCGGTACAGTTGGTACAGTTTAATTGTTTTCATTTTTCATGCCAATTATTTCATTGTAAGTGCTTTATTTTATAGGTAAGTACAAAATAAACAATAAGATCTACTGTATTTATGCAGAGGCTTATAAGTAGGGGCAATCATCTGTATTATATAAGTGTCACGGCGTTTTCGAGGATCAGGCTATATTGAGACGCGCGCGCATGAACGGGCCAATCAGCTACTTTGACGTTGGTAGCCCACGCGAGTGACGTGAGGCTGCACGCGCAAATTGCAGTTAGGAAGAATATTTTTTTATCCATTTTCCGCCGGTTTTGTTTGTTTAACAAAAGAATTCAAAGTCTTAGGTAGGGTTGGATTCATATAAAAAAGAGAGAGCAACAAAAGTCAAAGTACCGAAGAGAGAACAAAGTTTTTTGTCTAAGACTGAGCGTGCAGTTGAGCTCAGCCCAAACGTCAACACAAAGGTCGAACCTGATTGGCTCATCGGCGCGTCTAAAAATAGCCTGATCCTAGGAAACGCCGTGACACCTATATAGTACCAGAACATGGGGAAGTTGATTGCCCTTACTTATGAGCCCTTGATTTATGCCATCATACTGTTTGTATAGAACATCAAACACAACAGAATCCTCTAGTTCTTATTGCATTAAAATGCTTTATTAAAGAATATGACATTCAAGAAGAGCTAGAGAATTTATCTAAGAAAGAAAAAAAACAATCAACAAATCAAAGGAAGTGTTATTGTTAGCAACAAAAAGTTTTATATCGCTATGGTATTTCGAGTTTCACCAGGTTTCACCAGGAGGACACTGTTTATATCAAAATTTATTCAAACCTCAGATCTAGAGTGGACAACGTAAATATAGGCAATTGAGAATTGACCTCTAGTTCATTCCTGAGTGCACAGAGTATTTTAAGGCTTTAAAACAGGCTATATCTGACTACAGTAGTTTGGATTAGTCGAGTCTCCCGCTCTCGTGTGGAATCGAAAATCCTCCTTAAAGAATCCAATTTGAGTACTTACGACTTTCCTCAGCGACATTATAGATGGAAAAGCTTTGATTGCATTTCTAGTAATGACATTGTCAATTTTGCCTTTTCAACTTCACAAATGCAAGCGAGTCTCCGGTGAGATTTCAAATCCATATATGGCGGACTGTCAGCTGGAGAAGCCTTACCAAGAATCGGAGCTCGGGCTTCCTGTGCATTGCGCAAATTTGCAGAATTGTATTTTATGACTGGGTTACGACAGGTATCCCGGTATGCAAAATCATTTATTTACATCCCACATGAAGATACTTTGCGATGGGCTTTCGTATCTAAATTGCGTTTACGAAAGAGTGTTCGAGTGAGTGATGGTGACCCACCAAGATAACTCTTTGGCTTATGCTTCGCATAGCCACAGGAATAACAAAAAAAAATAATAATAAAGGGGGGGGGGGGGGGGGAGAGGAAGGGGAGCGAGTATGACCCAGACGAATGAAAGGCTATTGTCACTGTAGATGTTATGTTGTGACGTATATATACATACACTATACATAATGCGTGAGTGCAGGTGTTCATATAACAGTGCTCAATACATAGGTGTATTGAGCACTGTTATATGAACGCCTGCACTCACGCATTATCATAGCTCCAAGTTTCAGCTTGTCGAGCACTCTACGGCTACCCATAATGGAAAAATTCAGCATCAACTACTCGTCCAAGAATATCCCACTACCATCACGTAATGACTACCTTCAACGCCTCATCGAAAAGACCGAGCACTTTTTACGCAGAATGCGCTGGAAAGCCCACTTCTTTGTCAACTCCGATCCCACTTCGTCTTCAAAAGAAACGTACGGCTTTAAATCGACCAAAAACCCTCCTCCTATTGATGAATTAAAAGACTTTGAAGACGACATGCTGAAAATGATCCAGTCCGTAAAATTCAAAGAAGCGAGCAGCCCATTCCTCAAAAAACTAAAAGAAGACAGCGACCGCATAAAAAATAAACCGACCTGCAGACTCATCAACCCTACCAAGTCCGAAATAGGCAAGATCAGCAAAAGTATCCTCGACCGCATCAACACCACCATCGCAACAAAACGTAACTTTCACCAATGGAAAAGCACTGAAGCCGTAATCGACTGGTTCACATTAACAAAGAACAAGACAGCATCCAACTTTATATGTTTCGACATAGTGGAATTCTACCCATCCATCAGCCAAGAACTCCTAAACAAAGCCCTCGACTTCGCCGCTAACTACGACTGCATCACCGCTGAAGAAAAAAAACATCATAACTCACGCCAAGAGCTCTATCCTAGTTCACAACCAAACACCCTGGCACAAAAAAGGCAACTCGACATTCGAAGTGACACTGGGAAGCTACGACGGCGCTGAAACATGCGAACTTGTAGGCAACTTCCTCCTCTCCCAACTCCAAGACCTTAACATCAACGTAGGACTCTACCGCGACGACGCCATCACAAGCGCCACACCTAAAAACAAAGAAAATATCAAAAAAGAACTATGCCGCATCTTCAAAAACAACGGACTGCGAATCACCATAGAAGCCAACAAGCGAGTAGTCAACTTCCTAGACGTCACATTCGACCTGAACCGCAACACCTACCAGCCTTTCACCAAACCGAACGCCCCACTAACAGTACGTCCACCGCGAGAGCAACCACCCACCTACCATCACAAAGAATATCCCTGCCAGTATCAACAAACGCTTATCTACACTATCATCAGACAAAGAAACCTTCAACCAAGCCGCCCCGCCATACCAGAAAGCACTCGACGAAAGTGGATATAACTACACGCTGCACTACGATCCAAACACCACAAACAAACGCAAGAACCGCCAGCGCAACATCATCATCTGGTACAACCCACCTTTTAGCAAGAACACAAGCACCAACATCAGCCACAAATTCCTCTCACTCATAGACAAGCATTTCCCTAAAGACCACAAACTCAGAAAAATCTTCAACCGGAACACAACCAAAATCAGTTATAGCTGCATAAGCAACACCAAGCAGATAATTGACAGCCACAACAAACGCATAATCGCCTCATCAATAACAACCGAAGACGCCCCCACCTCCCTCGCCACCGCCAATAACAAAACATGCAACTGCAGACAAAAGAACACGTACCCCCTTGACGGAAACTGCCTCCAATCATCTGTTATCTACCAAGCCACTGTAACAAGAAAGGACAACAACACCTCCAAAACCTACGTAGAACTAACCGAGAACGAATTCAAGACAAGATATAGAAACCACACCGCCTCATTCCGACACGCTAAACACAGAAACTCGACCGAACTAAGCAAGTACATATGGAGCCTTAAAGACAACGACATAGAACACTTTATTTCATGGAAAATCCTGTCATCTCACTCCACCTACAACAGCTCTAGCAAAAGATGTAATCTCTGCCTCAAAGAAAAACTTATCATTATCCGCCAACCCAAGCTATCAACTTTAAACAAGCGTAACGAGCTAGTGTCTTCGTGCCGCCACAGGAACAAAGCCTTGTTATGCAACAGCTGAACTATTCAATTTCATCATAACAGCCATTCAAATTTCACGCCCTATTTTCATGTTAATTTTATACACAGATAGTATATAAGTGATGGTAGTAATATATTCTTAATTAATCTCCTGATGAGTGGGCAACCACGAAACAGGCTTGTAGAGATGAAACGGTAGTTCGCGTGTTTTTTTCCTAATATATATATATATATATATATATATATATATATATATATATATATATATATATATAGTCATTCACCTGTTTTCCGTTTGTCTCTCCTGTTAACTTAGATCTCCTTAACAACCGCATTTAAAATTCAAATTTGATTATTGTTTTTGCGTGTTGACCTGCGCTAAAAGATATGAAATAATAATGGAAATTTAGTTTAGACTATCGGGACTAGAACAAGTCATCTGGTAGAGGGAGTACAGTCAAATATATGGAAAGACAATGATCTCGCTTCTTCTTTTTTATGTTATGGCGGGAATGTGCTTCAGCAAAGGTATGTACGGACAGTAGATATTTTTTTATATTTCTGAGGTGCTCAAGTTCGATAAAACTCGGGTAATATTTGGTAGAGTCGATACGAGCTCTATCTGATTAAGGGTAGAGAAAGCTCTTTTTCTTCCTAATTTCCGTTTTGCTATTTTTTGTTAAGGTATTCTCAGGAATTTAGGATCATATAAAGAGAAGCAAACTAAAGATGAATAAGTGTCGGAATTTAAAGCAATATACATACACGCTCAACTACTTTCTTCCTTTTTGTTTAAGTACAAAAAAAATCTTTCGTTTTAGTCCTTATGTAAACTATTCAGTATATCAACCGAACTGTTTGAACCAAAAATCGAGCCATTGACATTGTCTTAGTATTCCAAAACTTTGGCATTTTCTGTATACAATTGTGTTCACCATTGTTGAAGTCTTTCCAAATCGTGCACAACATTTGAGTTGTTTGTATTCATATTAAGAAAAATTTCTGTAAAATTACTTATTATTAAAAATAAACCCTATTCAGACTCGCCTTTTAGGCAATTATTTAGATATACTAGAATCAACCTTTTAACTCATTTAAGACAAATTTAATTTATTATTTTGTAAGAATTAATTTACTCCATTTTCAGTCCAACATCTTCGATCATCAATTTTTTATGAATTATGTATTTCTCTTAAAAAACAAAAACAAAAAAAAAGATTCTAACAAAAAATACAAGTTAAACTCGTAAAATAAACAATTATTGCATAAATATGTGCTTCAAAAGTATTAGCAGTAAACTTAGTGTCTGTTTTGACAGAGAGCAAAATGTACCCCTCTCCTTAAAAAAATCCTTTGTATAAACTTTTTGACGCATTTTTGAACTGTACCCTTTTCGCATCGATGTTCTGAATGACAGTTGTCATTTAATGACATGATCTGTAGATGGACAATAACAGCGTCGATTCAGGGGTTGGGCCTCAAATTTTGATTCAGGGTTTAGGGGAAGGACTTATTTTTTGAACACTAGGTATTCTTATCAATTTCCGGCCTCCTAAAAGTCTGGAATTTTTCTGGTAAGAACCACCTACAAAATTTATAAATAAATTTGATGCGCCTTCTGCTTGCACTTTCATGACTTGTGTTTCGCTGGCGTTGAAAGCCATTATCCCCTAAAGAGTGGTACTTTTTTATATTTTGCAGTTTTGGTTTCATTAACCTCCAACTTTCATCACTGAATTTGCGAATTTTAATTCATGTCGAAGTCCCCCTCCGCACTAACTTTTCAGATTGGCTGAATAAGAAGATAGATGTAAAAAAATGACTTCAGTTCGAAAGGAGGTAACGACCCTATTTCCATTTACATAGGTTTTAACAATAATGACAATTTCATATATAAGAAAAAAATGGCAAAATGTCAAGGAGGAGCCTGCCACTAGACCCTCAGTATTTACACCCCTGAAACATTGGGCTCGAAACAGCACTACTCCTGACTTGGTGGTGTTTAAGGCCAGCTCCGCCGCCCCTTCATGAGCATGTCAAAGTCATTCCCCCCTCCCCCCCCTCACACACAACAATTTGACGTGGGGAGGGGAGGGGGCGACGTCTGCGACATTCAGGCCATATTCTGGTTAACAAATATAAAGCATGTATTTTTATTCTTGGCAAAGTTCTCTATCCCCTATTTGTACTGCACAGATTATTCGTTATAGTATAATAGGGTTTATTAAATAATAGGGTTTATTAAATGTGTGGGCGTTTATTACATTTGCGGGCTCTTTACCCGTACGGTTATAGAATTTGCTGGTGCTAATGGAAGAACGTGCCGTACGTAGAGCATCTTAAGACTAGAGTATAATTTCAATAAACTGACCAATACGCTTTTTTGCTTTTTTGTCTTTGGTTCTGGGGGAGGGCCTTAATTTTTGGGCCCGTTGGGGGGAGGAGTTTTTGTGCTCAAGATTGGGGGGGGGGGGGGGTCGAAATATTTGAACCAGAAACTTTCGACTTTGCAGCCTCAACCCCACCCCACCCCTCACCCCCCCCCCCCACCCCCGTAAACCTCCTGTAAACGTTTACCTGAAATTTGCTTTTACAAATTTTTGCTTTTACAATTTTCATCCAGGGGCAACCCAGTTCTCAGATGGGATTGTCCTGAGTGGAAATCTGCCACCTTCGTCAATTTCCTCATGTAACTAGACGTTCCTAGCCAACCCGGGCTTTTATTTTCTCCATTAACGTAGCCAAAAGGGCATTAAGGGAAACCGTAAGGATCGACTCGACTCATGCAAAATCGAACAAGTCTTGACTCGAGTAAGGCCTTGTTTTTCGCTCATCCAGATTGCCTCGCTGCCCTTTCTCAACAGTTAAAATAGAATTCTTTGAACTTAGTGGGTCGAACATTTACTGAGATAATTAAATAAATTGAAAACTGTCGGGCATTTAGTCCATTTAGGACCTTACCCGGCCGTCGGGCATATACAAGGTACCTTTTCAACCTTGTGTTGATTCATACCTTCTCTACACCACGCCTACGCAGACCATCTAGTTTTTCTACAGCTTGCCTGTAGTCTTTCTAGTTATACCATGTCGGGCATATAGCCACTACGGTCTTTAAACGGTTTTTTTAAGCGTTCCTTTCCGGTCACACTTTGTCTTTTTTTCAGACTCCTGCCGCAACATGCATTTTCCTTCTCCCCTAGAGGACTATGCCCTCTTTAACCACACCCTTCAGAATATAACTGACATATCAGTGGAAAACTGTCAAGTAAAGTGCTATGTGAACCAAGCATGTCGTGCTGTGAACTATAAGAAAGGCGCGAATCTCGGGAGCTGTGAACTGCTGTCTGCCAAAGCTGGATCCTTCCCTATAGATCTGCTAAAGTTCCCAGGATTCGACTACTACGGCCCCAATGTATGTCTAAACAACCTCATGCGTGCTTGATGTAAAGTGGTTGTTACAGAAACTTATAAGCTTTAGGATTCTTACTGTATTTGCTTAAGAATTAACCTTTTATACAAGAAAGGGGCGAATATCGGGAGGTGTAAACTGCTGTCCGCCAAAGCTGAATATTTCCCTAATGTAAAGATTTGCTGAAATTCCAAGAAATTTGTTACTGCAACACACAAGTATTTCTGCAACAATCGAGCACAGGAGGCATTAACTCCTAAAAATAACAGTTACGCAAAGCCCCTTCGAATCAAGTCAATCACTGTATGAGAAAAAGGGAATTCATGAATGATAAAGCACCTTGCGTTAATTTTTCAGAAATCATAAGCTCGAGTTGAACACCGCATTATTTTATTTTTTTTTAGGAGATATGTGTCCCGAATCCTTGTCCATCTGCCAACATGACCTGCGTTGAGTTAAAGGGGACTCCAAGATACAGATGTGAGTGTCCGCAGGGATACACCGGTGCCGCATGTGAAACAGGTATGCAACGATACTCTTTGATACAAATACCAAGGTAACTGAAATTGAGGCCGTTCTGTAAATATATGCTTAGCGAAAGTCTGACCATTACCACGTCTCGGTAATATTTAGCGAGTTTCAAAGAGGTGTACATTAATTTCACATACGATTGAATCTGCAAAGTGTTATCAACACTCAGATATCGACGAATGCTCTACTGGAAGTCACAACTGTCACGCAAACGCCACTTGCAGCAACATCGCGGGCTCCTTCACATGCCTTTGCAAGCCCGGGTATACCGGCAAAGGAACAAGTTGTACAGGTAGGGGTTACATCGACAAGAAAGTAAATCAGTTCGATGCGCAACTATGTAATAATAAAGACGTGATAAAGACCTGCTTATTGCCCCTACCCTTTATTTGCCTGATGCTGGAACACTTGAGACGAGTAACCTCTAGACGCCATCCGTTCACGGTGAAGTTCATTTGTATTTTAAGTATGGTATGAAGTTTAAAGAAAGGCAAAAATTGTCAAAATTCTTTTATATAAATTGTGGTGCACCCATTATAGACCCCCTCCCCCCTCAGCCCAATTTTCTGAACATGATTTTAATTCCTCTGGTTCACTAGGGCACACTAGTACGCATATTGACCGTGCCATAAATGGTCGAATACCTCCGTTCAAGGGGAAACCCATTTGTTTTTAAAGAATTTTATGAGGTCTATAGACATGATTTTTAAAATCCCCTCTAATATGTTTTTCATATTGGTGTAACCAACTTATTTTCCCTTATCTAGATTTTTAGATTTTCTCGACTTTGTTTCTTTTTACTTCTACTTTTCTTTAGAGCTCACTAGCGCGCATCTTGGGTGTTATAAAGACACAAATGACCGTGCCATAGATGGTCAAGTACGCGGGGTTGATTCATTCTTGGGATGCTTTCACTACGCTAGCAGCCGAGATTACAGTGTCTTCGCGATGCAGTACCGTACCCAGTGCTTCACCGGTCCGCTCGCGCACGTGACCTATAGCAAGTACGGCCCTTCATCTGCTTGCAATAATGGCACCGGGGGAACCTGGGCTAATGACGTCTATTCAATAGTCCTGGTCGCAAAGTAATAAAATTCAAGATCAGTCGTGATCCAATTCTCTGGAACCCACTACCAAACTACCGCACCGCTGCTGAAAGTATCCATAAATGGTCACTCGAAAAAAAAAAAAAAGAGAGAGAAAGAAACAGGCTACGGGCCAGATAGTCAAACGTTTGTATGCAGGCAGGCAGATTGATTGATTCACCTTTATTTTACTGCGGTAGTTTTATAAGTTCGAAAACTTCTTTGCATGAAAGCCGTAACAAGGTTAAACCCTAAAATAGATACATAATTAAATGCCACTATAATATAAACAAAATATATGCAAAAATTAGTGGGTAGTCTGGTGCATATAGGAAAGCTTAGATTTGAATATAGACATTGAATTAGATGTTTTTGATACTAAATGTTTTGACACTTAATTGCAGACAGACGGACAGGTTGATTGATTGATTCACCTTTATTTTACTACGGCAGTTTCATAAGTTAGAAAACTTCTTTACATGAAAGCTGTAACAAGGTTAATCCCTTAAAATAGATACATTAGTAAATGCCACTATAATATATACAAAATATGTACAAAAATAAGTGTGTAGTCTGGTGCATATTTGAAAGCTTAGATTTGAATATAGACCTTGAATTAGATGTTTTTGATACTTAATGTTTTGATACTTAATGTTTTGATACTTTTAAGTATCAAAAGACGAGTTAAAACTCGTCAACAAGCCGAGTTATGGTTACGCTCGCAACCCACCTACACGCTCCACCGCCCTTGCCGTCGACGATACAAACGCCAGCGTATCGCCACGATTTTTGCGGTGGTTGAACCCCGATGAGGAGTCCTTGTTGCCGGGTATTCCAACGTTTGGCATGCCACCATGGTACGGGTCACCAGAAGAAGCAAACCAGGAGTATGCTGTCTGCGACTATATGGAATGGTTCCAATGCGCCGTTCTCCCTCGTTTGTCTCGACTGAGAATGCGCCTGGCCCAAAAGGAAAACCGTTCGAAGACTACTATTTATACTCGGGGCACACAACAGGGTGCGTTGTACCCGGGGGTGACAACTCTGGCAACTTGATGCGGGTCTTCACACCAAAAGCCGACGATGGTGACATGCACGAAGAAAACTTTCTCAACCCCTTCTATTTCAAAATACGGTTCTCTTTTCTCGACACTTTTAGAATTCAAATTTCCGACGATAGTGGAAACATCATCAAGTTCCAATCGGGCGCTGTAAAAGTGGCCTTGCATATCAGGCCCCAAAAGAGGTGACTGTATTATTTAAAAGTTGGTCCCCGAGCCCTCGCACCTCATTACTACGTACATACCCGGGCACACGACATCTCCTCCAACACCTGAGATGGTGAAGGCACTCAACTGGTTAAAGCAAGTCGCCTTGGGGTTGCAAGAGAATATAGCCAAGGAGTTACGTGAAGACATGGCTCAGGGAGGGCCAGCTCAGAAAGGAAAGGGAAGATTTCGGGGAGCGCCCGTAACACAAGGAGGAAGGGGAAGATTCCGTGGCTCTCAACTCACCCAAAGTGGCCGCGGGGTCTTTCGAGGTGCTCCTGTGACCCAGGGTGGCCGTGGGGTTCAATGGTCATTGGCGCTTAATGGTTCACCCCCATTCCTAGGGATACCCATGCCAGCGCAGCGCGGTGGTGGAGGTGGCGGGAGTGCCCCAAGGGGGATTGGCAATACTTTGAGCACTGCCTACCAGCCCTAACTTATCCGCATTCAACCTCCCTCTCCCTCACGCAAAAGACCAGGAACCACTGGGCCGTCTACTACCAAGAAAAGAAGAAAGAGATAAAAAGCCACCGCTATAACCGGCAGGCACCATTCAACATCAATACCATACACTGTCAGGAGCTCCGCAGCATGGCCGTCTCCGAAGCCACTGTTTACAAAACCTCCAAAATAGGTTATGGCAGAGAATTAGACTTATTTTCTTTACCCGATACCGACGTCACAGCCGCCAATGGGAAATACCTGAAGTACCCCCCAAAAACCCAGGAGGGTGAATAATACACGTTCATTATTTCGGCATCATCCAATAACATCGACCTGAAAAAGACGTTCCTTTCCATGATGGTCAAAATCACCAAGGCCAACGACAGCAACATAGATAACAACCAATCAGTCGGTCTGGTCAACTATCCCGTTGGGAGCCTTTTCAAACAGGTGAAGTATGGGTAAATGGTGTGCTTGTGGAGGCTCAGGGGGACCGTTATCCCTACAAAGCCTATTTCCAAGCCCTACTGAACTTCTCGAAAAGCGCCCACGAGACCTACCTGGCTGGTAGCATGTGGCACAAGGACACCGCAGGGCACATGAATACCCATGCGACAAGCGGGGCGGAAGCTGATAACCAGGGACTGAAAATACGGGGAGCGCTAACTAACGCCGCACGTGCAACCAAAGGCGTGGGTATTGTTGGAAATGTGCACTCTGACCTGTTCTCCAGTATTTGATACCTGGTATTTGATTCCTGATGTAGAGCTCAAATTGGAATTCTTCCTAAGCGGGCCTAAATTTGCACTGATGTCAACTGCCCAAGACGAGAAAATAAAGATACATGACCTGGCCCTCAATTTCTACCACGTCGACCCAGCCGTGTCTACCGGCCAGGAAATCGAGAGAGGACTCAACGCCGGGTACACAGCCGAATACCCGATCGTGAGCACCACGATCCAGCCACTGGTTATCCCTATAGGGTCGAACACCTTCCAAAAGTTCGACTTGTTTTTAAACAAAATCCCAAAAAGGTTCACCATTGGGCTAGTCACAGGTAACGCGCTTCTCGGCAGCTATCAGCACAACCCCTTTGATTTTGGCGCACTCGACCGGGAAGCCGAAACCATGGTGAGAGTCAAGGGCGAAAAACGTCCATACAGCGAAGCCCTTATCTCGACCTCACCAGGGGACGCCCTCATGTACCGCTCCCTACACAATTCGGTGCTTGGCGACCTCGTGGGTGATGGTGTGGACATTACCCTGGAAGAATTTAAGAACGGGTATGCGATCTAGGTCATCGACCTCACTGAGGGCCATAACGCTGCAAAAGGTAGCTGACCTCCAGCTGCGGTTCAAACAGCCCACCACCTCAAACTTGTATTTGCTGGTCCTAGCTGTGTGGGACAATTGCTTGAAAACTAACAAGGATCGACAAGTCGTCTTCACCTCAAACCTCTAAGCCATGTACACCGATGAGCTGGAGGACGTCGCGTGCAACGATGAGCCATTTGCGGCTGTGTTTGGAGGGGTACTGCCCAGTGACAAGCTGGGCAAGTAAAAAAGAAAATAGCGTTGGGGACACGGCCTACATCGTTAACACCGACCCTAGCAATAAACCTGGTATGCATTGGCTGGGTGTCTACGAGACTCCTGACCAATTTTTTGTTTTTCGACAGTTTTGCTTTTAACCCCCCACACTTATGGGGGTGATATCCAACAATTTTGTCTCCAGCACAATATTATCGTGAAGAACAATCGTCGCGTCCAAGCCCTAACATCAGAGACCGCCATTGTCTCTTTTACCTCTATCGCCGCTCAAGGGGGATCCCTATGTACCGAATTGTAGAACTCTACTCCAACGACCCGCAAATGAACGACCGGTTAGTCACCCAATTCACAGATGCGCACAAGCCCTACGACCATAGAGGGGGGGACAAACTACATCCGCTACACTTGGCAACAGTATGCCAAAAAAACAAAAAGACGTAATCAAATGTTTATGCCTAGGATAATGAGGTGCAAGAAAAAAATTGTAACCATTAGCAGAAAGAGAGTAAAGCAACCTTAAACACTGCGTGTCTAAACCATTCCTTGCGGTCTATCATGGATAAAACACGGTTTCGCACACCCTGTAGCATTCTCGTCGCCGGACCAAGCCAATCTGGAAAAACCAACTTTGTTTACAGCCTACTAGAACAGAATAAAACAGCATTTGACCGAACACCCCCAGAAAATAGTCTATTGCTATGGCGCTCACCAGCCTCTGCTGGAAGCCCTGAAACAAAAACTTGGTGTTGTGCTAAATAGGGGGCTCCCCGAGTCCATAGAAAAACTCTTTGGACCGCAATAAAACCCTGGAGTCCTCATCATTGACGACCTCATGGGCGACCTAAATCGCATGAGCGACATATTCACCAAAACATCCCACCACCATGACATCACTGCTATCCTGATTCTGCAAAATTTGTTTTCATCGCAAAAAGAAGCGCGCACCATTTCGTTAAACGCCCACTATATTGTAGTCTTTAACAACCCACGAGATCAGTTAGGCTGCCGTAACCTTGCTGCCCAGGCATTCCCCAGTAGGGTAGGTTTTGTCATGGATGCTTTCAGACAGGCGACGAGCGCCCCCTACGGGTACCTCCTCTTCGAGTTTCATAAAAATACCCGTCCGGAGTGCCGACTACGCTCCCACGTACTTCCTAGCGACCAGCGTAGTTACGTCTACGTACCAGTGGAAGACGTGGATCACATTTGCGTGTTCACGGATAAATACACCCCAACCATCTAGGAACACCGTCATTCAGGGGTACCAACGGTACGTGAAAAGAGCGCCTGAAAATGTCTAACATTCGTATCCGAGGGAAAATACGACGCTTACCATACCAGTACTACTACAAACGTCGGGGGGTGAACGCCCCACGGGGGGGGGGGGGGGTTTCAACCCCCCCCCCCCCCCCGTGTAGAAGACATTGATTTCATTGTGTGCCCCACGGCAGCCCCCCAGGCAGCGCTAGAGCGCGATGGGTACCTATGAAAAAACCAGCACGTCCGCTATTACCGCCACCACATCACCCGCAAGCAGAGTAGAACAACCGCGGGAACAACTAAACCTACCCCCTATCCCCATAACGCCATTGAACAGCAGGCCAGCTACAGGTACCGTCAAAGAAATATTTAGCACAACCCCCCACCGCGAACACTCAGGTGTACGAATCTGACGAGCATTCCTTCACTCTCGCACTCCACTGTACACGGTACCCGACGCTGTGCCAGAAGTGATTTTCAATTCTTTTCAAGCATCCTATCGATGTCTCCTCGCAACCTCGGATACACTCCACTACGTAACAATGGTAGCAGAGGAAGACCCCGACGCAAGTACCGCCGTTTGTCCCGTGTATGCGTCACCGAACACCTTGATGGGGAGGTGGCGACCAAATGCACCACCCGCCGTCGCACCACCTGACTCCAAACTGGGGATCTTTAAAAATTATGAAAGACACAGGGCACTCGCAACTATGGACCGCCCACAAAAATGTGGACGCCACCGAGCGCCTCCCAGAAGGGGTCGGGGGAATTGAAAAGAGCCATGAAAAAGAACTCACGTTGTCGACTGTACCTGCCTGTGGCGAGGCTACGGCAGCAACGTAGCGGCCTCATCTTCCACAACCCCCATGGCTTAGATAATAAAAGGACAGAATGCTATAAAAATACCACCTACCCATGCTCGGGAACTTATTAGGCGGTAAATGATATAAAAAGCGCCGCTGGCTAGCCACAACCCTCATTCACACCATACCGGTTACTGGGAAAAGAGGAAACCGTAAGAGCGGGAGGCGTCCGCGCCGCTGCCAGGACCGCTTAATTAGAAACGCACCTTTTCTCGAGATGGTACGTACCGCAAAACCGCCGCTCAGACGCCACCTCCTGGCCGGCGCCACCCCTGAACAAGTGAACAGCGTAAACGAGATCGCACGCAATATTGTTGAGGAAAATGTTGTGCTCTCGCCTTACTACTACAAAAAACTCAGGCCGCATCGTGCCCGGTTAGGAAACATTGCCAACCGTTCTCTAGGGACCGCCACCCGGTAAAGGATTATGAAACAGCGTGGTGGTTGGGCAATCCCCTCCTTATCGGTGCCCTGGGAAGCTCAACAGCGGCCCCTGTCCTGCAAAAACTCATATCAAAAATCAAAAACAATTGGTGGTTGGGAGGGGACGCGTATAAAAGCATCATCCCCACGAGAGCTAGCACCATTCCAAAGGTCCTACCATGCCAGCGCGTAGGCAACGCCAGTCAAGCGATGAATACTACAACAAGGCACGGCGATGTGTACTGATTCCCGAAGACATGACCCCTATCTTGGACAGCCTAAAAGTCAAAAATCGTATAGAGTCACCACCACAATACGGAACCATGTCACAACTCGCCAAAAAAATGTCAGCCACACAGGATGACCACACCCTCCCACAGGATATCAGACTACGGGAATACCAACGACTCCACCGAGAGTTTTTAACATTGGCAGAGCAAACAATATCAGGAAGCCCCACCGTCAGCAACACTGTCGAGGGGGAGATCATCAACACTCTTGCTAGCGCACCTACACCACCTCACGAGACCCCCCGACCACAATCGCTGCCGACTCTACCATCACACTCACCGGCAAAGATCCCACTACCCACTAAGAGAAAACAACTCCCTCCACCGCAGGAAACCCCTCGATCACGAACTATACCCACACCACCAAACTACCCGCCACGACGACCAAACCCACGTCGACTTAAGACACTGAAACAGTTAACCTCAACCCCAAGAAGATGGACTACTTTTTAGAAACGCAATAAAACAATCACAAACCACACTCTTCATTGTCTGTTTTTATTTCCCTTTTTATTTACAGTCTTTTTTACAACCACTGTCACGCTTCCAAACCTCGGAAATCACGATACTGTCCAGACAAGAGTCAGTTTTACAAACAATGCGGCGCACAGCCGTTGGGTCTTTAGTTCTTTACTCTTATCGCACACTCAGCGCATAAAAGTAAAAGGCCTCGACCCGTGGGCAATGGGGATCGACTAAATGCTTAGCGTGGCGACCACAATCCGCTTCAACAATCTCTGCGCTAAACTGACCCCCTGAATCCAGGGACCGGTAGTAGCGTAGTACTTTTCGAGGTTTAGACAGGGTATGCCAAGAGCGCCTAGTAGACGTCTTTCGTACACCCCACACTTGTGTCCGACGGTCCCGCCTTGCCCGTAAAACGTGTACCACGCAGAGACCACAGCCTTCAACCTCTCGTGTTTGATAGCCCTCGGGGCTAGATCCTGAAAAGCCAGCCCATGGACGTGTCTCTCCACGTTTGTCACACTACGACGCTGCCACGGTCTGAGATCGTGCATCCTGATAGGGAGAATAAAATGCTGACCAAGGACCTCTTGGTGGTGGTGACAAAAACCCATCTTCTTTGTTTAAAACCCCTGCCCAATTTGGAACCCGTCCAGAACCAGCACAACAGTCACTTTCTCTATAACAGTTTTTTTACCCTCAGGACTAGCCACAAATGTCCACTCAGGACCCGCCATAGTTTCACTACTCTTGGCATTGACCTCCTGCGGTACGTTCAGCCTCTTTACTGTGCCGATCACGGAGAAACGTGCGAAGGGGTACTACAAGGGACCGCCAAATTACATAGGCACCTACACGTAGACCGAAACAAAGACCGAGACCGCCAAAAACACCACTCAGTAAACTCACGATAAAATGCTTGTACCTTACCACCACAACCGCTGCACTGGGACAACAACTGGGAGCACCAACCCTTGGCATGGCTATTTTATTAGCTAAACCATCCAACCGTATTACAGAGATATGACAACACCGTTAACCAGTGAAAAAGCACCTTTTTTTTATTCCTGTCAACGCATCATACAACGATGCCGCTATGACCTTATACTACCCCCTGGATGATAAACACACAGCACTACGTCAACGCGGCCCGTTTAGCGGAACCCTGAGCGTAACAAGAAATGCGCCACCAATGCATTCCTTTCCTCCCCTAGACACCAGGGCAACTCATATACCGATCATTGATACGCACGCATTCCTTCCCCCCCCCTAGGTCCCAGCCCACACATACCGATACTTGAAACCGGAAATCCTTTAAGCTAGGTGTGGCACATTCACCACATTCTACGCATTCCTTCTCTCCCCTATACTCACACCCCTTACTACTTATCTGTCCCCCCGGCTTTGGAATGCTATTTCAAAAGGACTTAGAAAAATACAAGGGTACCGCGCATTCAAGCGCAGTATAGGTGAACTAGATCTTTCTGGCCTTTTATAGCCGATATTTTTATATCTTTGACATTCGTAATAATGTAAATAGTTAATTCCAAAAATTTTAAACCATAGAAACTGTACATAGAATTTTATACTTATATATTTACATATTTATCTTTTATCTATTTTTATATATTTTATGTTCGTGAATTATCTGAAAACTAGCTTGTAGCTCAGTATAATTTCACGTTAATAAAGTATTTATCTATCTAATCACGGCTAAAACGGAACAAGATCAATCTATGACAACAGCTTCAAGAAATTGGCTTTATTACAGATATATTGGGTAAACAAATTGAAAATAATATTCGATACACGAACATTTCGTCTGGTTTGTCCGAGATTTTCGTAATAATATCAATCGTGCGTTAAATAGGAGCACATTCTGCCGTGCTCCATAAAGTAATAAGTATTCTGAAAGACTTAAAGGCGCATTGTCACCAGTTAACTTCCGTCTGACAACTTCAGTCTGATTAAATATTGATTTATTTTGTCTGATATCTGGATATGATTAGAACAGAATAAAGCAAGATAAATTTCTTTCAAGCCATCTCAAGCTATGGTTAATGTTTAGAATAAGCGATTAATTATTGATAAAAGCGTTATATACAATTATTGTTGAGAAAAACAATAATATTGAGGTCAGGAAGAAGCTATCACAGATAAAGTCTAAGAAGAAGTGATATGACTTTACCAATCTATTATCATACAAAATATAACCCTTTTGCGCCATTTTGTGATTGCATTGCACTGTCTGTGTACAACCCCTCTTTGTACAACTGATTAATTATTGATAACAGCCACATATGTAATTATTGTTTAGCGACACAAGTTTGCTTAGTGTATCAATATTGAAGTTTGAATATTGAAGCTATCACAGATAAGTCAAAGAAGAAATGATATGACTTTACCAATATCGATTCTTCTTCTTGGTCTCGTGGCAAGAATGTGCCACACTCAAGGTAACCACGCCAAACCTTTTCTAGACGAAAAAACAAGGAAACGAATCCTTTAGAAAGTTAACAAATTATCAATAATTAGATAAGGACTATATTAAATGGTGACTATAGGCTTTTCAATGTAAAGTGAATGTTCTGCCCTGAACGTCTTGCTTTTTAAGTTCCCAGAATGCACTTAGAAGAGTTGTTTATTATCGAATACACCACTAGGGAAACAAAGCAACGCGTAAAGGAACTTTTATGAAAAATTTTTTGCCAAACCTTTTCTAGACGAAAAAACAAGGAAACGAATCCTTTAGAAATCCTTCCGTAATCAGACTATCAATAACTAGTGATGGTGACTTTAGGCTTTTCAATGTAAAGGGAACGTTCTGCTCTGTATGTTTTGCTTTGTAAATTCCCAGAGGGCACTAGAAGAGTAGATTAAATGCGAAACTTGCGAACATGACGTTCAGCTAAATACCCTTATAGGCCTCTGTGTTCTATTTTTTTTTTAACTCGAAAGGGGAGCGTATAAGATAGATGGTTTATTTTAATTCTCCGATTTTCCTGTTTTTTGGATCTGGATGTTTGGGGACCTTCAAAAATATCAGATGCTATAAACTACTAGTTTTAGATGGTTTAAATTTCTCGCTACATTATTAATAACTTTTGGTATTCTTTTTTACATTTTAACTAGGAAATTGTTACGCTCATTTTGTTGTGCTTCTAAGGGAAAAAGGGGCTTAATAGACAGAGAGGAATATTCTGGCTTACAAAGGGGATTAAAAGAGATGGAGGGAAGCACCTTTAGAATAGAGTCTTGCGGTAGGAATAAAATAGGAATAGCTTATTGCTTGTACTCAATTTGTCAATTCTTTTTCAGATCCCTGCCGCAACATGCATTTTCCTTCTCCGCTAGAGGACCACGCCCTCTTTAACCACACCCTTCAGAATATAACTGATATATCAGTGTGGAACTGCCAAGTAAAGTGCTATGTGAACCAAGCATGTCGTGCTGTGAACTATAAGAAAGGCGCGAATCTCGGGAGCTGTGAACTGCTGTCCGCCAAAGCTGGATCCTTCCCTATAGATCTGCTGAAGTTCCCAGGAATCGACTACTACGGCCCCAATGTATGTCTAAACAAATTCATGCGCGCTTGATGTAAAGTGGTTCTTACAGAAACTTATAAGCTCTGGGATGTTTACTGTAATTTTCTGGGGGAGCGAAGCATTTACCCATTTAAGCAAAACATTTAATTGGCCCTTTGATACAAATTCATTGGAGGCAAAAGCTGGCACTAGATAAGCAATGCCTTACATTTTTTAACCCTTTACCTACAACTTCATTTCTAACCCTATTCAGACTTTTTTTTGGGGGGGGTTCTCTTAATGCCACCCCCCCCCCCCTCCGGGAAAATTGCTATAACTTCTGAACCATAGAAGCTAAGTAGCTAAAACTTGGTAACTTTTCCTAAAAACTATCTGCGGACGTTTTTTGATGCCATTGACATGCCTAGGAAACGCTCCATGTTACCATGGCAACCGTTTATTCACACAGTTTTTCAAAAACTAAAAAGTAGTGAATTTTTCATATTTTGGTCCTGTTTCTCACATTTAAATGCCTCTTTTGATTTCCAAATTTAATTAGGTGACAAGTTTCACAACAGCGCTAAAATTTTTTTACTTCGGATATCTAGGGGGAGGGGTGGGTAAATTTAGCACTCTCAAAGCTGTTGTCAAAAACACTAGATTTACAAGATGACACTTTAAAAGCTAATGTTATGCATTTATCATTACTATGAGCAGTAATACATGCATGCAAATCGTTTTTTCTGTAATAATTCAATAGTTTTTTTATTTCGCAAAAATCATAAGGATCCAAGATGGCGGATCCAAGATGGCGGACCCAAGATTCCAAGATGGCGGACCCAAGATTCCAAGATGGCGGACCCGGAAATTCTTACAAAAAAAAAATGATAACAAATGTTTTCATGGCTTTTTTGCATTGTAAAACCGTTAAAAGGTTGATTTTGACATATCTGAATGATGCAAAATGATTTCAAACCGATATTTTAGAATTTAGGCAAAATTTGAAAGAATATCTAAACACCGATTTGCTACCTCATTTTGACGTCATATTTGATTCGACCACACCCAAAATAAGGCGTTGCGATTCCTTGCACAGTGGCGATTATTGTCTGTAAGTTTGATGGTCATAGCCTAAGCGGTTCATGAAAAACGGCGGGGGCCCTGTTAGCCCCCTCCCCCCCGAGTTACAGACAGCTCAAAATAGCCCAGTCTGAATAGGGTAGGCGCTTCATTGCAAACCGTCCTAATAAAGGCACAGTTTTACGATCTGCTTAAATTTCATTAATTGATTATCTGTATATTAAAACGCCCCACCGTTGACGCTGCATCTATGCTAAGTCTACGGAGTTTATTCTGGAGTCACCACATTTATACGATAGCTAGGCTAAGGCTAGTAGAAATGCTGTGTTTTTTTTCTTTTTCTTAGGAGGTTTGCGTTCCAAATCCTTGTCCCTCGGCCAACATGACCTGCGTTGAGTTAAAGGGGAATCCAAGATACAGATGTGAGTGTCCACAGGGACACAGCGGTTCCGCATGTGAAACAGGTAAAAGCGGTATTCAGAGATTAGAGAATATATAGAACATCATTAAAGCTATTTTTGTGCTTCTTTCGTAGATGTTGATGAGTGTTATCCTGGACATTACAATTGTCACCAGGACGCTACTTGTGCAAACACAATTGGCTCTTTCGCATGCACATGTAAACCTGGGTATACAGGAAACGGAGTAAGCTGCGAAGGTAATGAACCACCAACCGATATTAGTAATAATAATACTGTTAATTCGCAAAATGTAATTTAAGTAAAGAACGCTAAAAGTTTCAACTGTTCAACGCGAAGTGCAACAAAATATTTAACGCCAAAGGTATTACGCATGATGTAATAAGTTTATCTATTGACTAAAAGCTAAAAGTAAACTAGTTTACTTTTATATCAGTCAATAGAATATTTTAGTTTTATCACATTTAGCGTTTAAGGTTGTTGCCTTTCGTGTATGATTACATTTAGCGTTGAGGGTTATTACATTTTGTGTTAGAAGTACATTTTCCCTGAAAGTTATAACATTTCGCGTATAGATGACATTTTAAAGTGAATTTATGACACTTCGTTTTAAGATTACATTTAGCGTGAAAATTTTTACATTTTGCGTTAAGATTACATTTTGCAGAAAAACACGTAAAATCTACTACCTAGAAACAAAAAACAAAAAGGCAAACAAACCACATACAAGCGCAGTGTATATTCCACCATTAAACTTGTGTTTGATATTATCATAGGTTACTTCAATTATATATAAGAATTAGACTGTCGTTGGTATTTTTGCTGTAAATCTCGACGTTTGGTGATAAAACTTGTAGTTTAGAAGGAAAGCGTGAACAGAGAATTCGGCTTTCTCTTCTACTTCCCCGCAACAAAATCACTGCAAGTAGACAAAAATAGCTTTGAAAACACATAAACAGATAGTACCTACCGAAGAGAGCACCGCTATATTTTATCATTCCCAAGTTTTCGTATTTTGAGCAGGATTTGTGCCGTTTTTATTAAACAATCAAAACTCGTAGTTATCTATTTCTATGCTTCTCGAGGACAAGATTTTCACCAAAAACAAGACGAGTTTCCTTCATGTTAGGTGACCGTGTTTTTTTTCCCAAGTCACAGGAAAACCCCTATAAAAGTATTTATTTTAGATAAATTCCAGCAGGACTCACTGACCTCATCCGATATGTTCCACAATTTGTGGGTTGCACTTCGCTAGCTTCTATTTGCCGATTTCTGATTGGATATTCGTGCGCGCGTCGGATCTATGAATTACTATAGCATGTCCGAAACTCATATACATTAAGTACAGTTTTAGACGAAATAAGTTTGATCGACAGACTCCAGCAATTATCACTTGCGATTATAAGATATTGATAAACTTATCACCCATATATCACTGCAAGAACTGCTTCTGTTAGAAGCGCGATGCGGAGCTTCATAGGTATAGAGAAATTTCATAGTTCGCAATATTCATGACACTGTGTACTTGTGCTTTACAGATTGCGCTATTGGTATCATAATTTAGCTTGTGTTTCTTTCTTAGATATTGAGGAGTGCTCTTCTGGAAGCAACAATTGCCACCGGGACCATGCTTCTTGTGCAAACACCATTGGCTCCTTCGCATGCACATGTAAACCTGGGTATACAGGAGACGGAATAAACTGCGCAGGTAATGAACCAACAACCGATATTAGTAGTTATAATACATCTTGTGTGAAATCTATTACATCTCGATATTTGAGATTACATTTTGCAGGAAAAAACACGTAAAATTTACTACCTAAAAACGAAAAAAAAGGCAAACAAACCACATACAAGAGCACTGAAAATTACACCATTAAACTTGTGTTTGATATTATCCTAAGTTATTTCCATTATCTATAAGAATATTATACTGATTTAGGCACTGCCTAAAAGCGGAGCCAGCATGACCTTTTTTCAGCATAAACTTGTGTAGAACCCCCCTTCCCTGCACTTTCATTATGCATCATGTTCCACCACCCACCAAAACGCCACCATACGTAAAACATAAAAAGATTGCATGTTATAAATACTGCAATTATTATTTAAATGTGTATTAAAAAGTATTTATTGACATTACTAAGATATTGATGAATGCGCAGGTAACGAAAACCATCAACCGTTATTAGTAGTGATATAACTGTTAATTCTCAAAATTTAATTTAAGTAAGGAACGCTAAAATTTACAACTTTTCAATGCGAATTGCAACAAAATATTCAACGCCAAATGTATTACTCATAATGTAAGAACTTTATCTATTGACTAAAAGCTAAAAGTTGATTTCGCTTTAAGATTACATTTTGCGTTGACAGTTATTACATTTCGCGTTAAGATTACATTTTGCGCGAAAGTTATTGCATTTTGCGGTGTAATAGCATTTCTATAGCATGTTCGTAGCTCATATATTAAGTTCGGTTTAAAACGAAATTGATCGACAGTCTCCAACAATTAACTCAGGCGATTATAAAATATTGGTTATGTTATTTCCCAGTATCTATATCATCGACTGCAATAACTGCTTCTTCTTAAATGGCTAATTTAGACTGCACGATTTAGTTGTATGCAATACCTCTACAACACGAGCGCCACGTGCAAAAACACTATTGCCTCATTTAGCTGTGCGTGTAAAGTTGGGTTTGCCGGTGACGGAGTACAGAACTGCTTAGGTATGCAACAGCAATACATTACTCTTTTTAAAAAATTACATATCACAGAACATTTGTCTCTTTTTTGTTTCTTTATCTTTTAGACATCGACGAGTGCTCTCTTGATGTACACAATTGTCATGCGAATGCCACGTGCGCGAATACCGCTGGGTCCTTCACCTGCACTTGCAGATCTAGGTATACTGGAAACGGCGTAAACTGTACAGGTAAAGAATTATTATATACTGTCATTGGTTAAAACATAATAGAAAATCAGACGCAGATGAGCTTGTGGCTACTAATTAGATATTGACGAATGTTATCCTGAAAACAACTTAGGTCAAAAGAGCGCTACTTGTGCAAACAATATTGACTCCTCCAAGTGCAATAAGCACCGCCACGTAGCCATGATTTCTCATAGTTATAGGGTTGCTGGAAGTTATTTGCTGACATTTTTACAGTTTCGTGGCAGTTATACATATCATATCCCAAACAATTATATGGACGTATGGTTTTCATAACATCGTGATTTTTTTCTTTTAGGTTTAACGGCCTATTCGCATGTTGGATGTTTCATAGACACGATTGATCGGGCCATCGCGTTACCTTGGATTCATCCATCAACTCTAGAGGAGTGTTTTAAAGAAGCCCTTAGACGCGGAAACATAGTATTCTCAATGCAGGCAAGAAATTATTGCTTTACCAGCCCAGACGCACATCACACTTACAACAAGTATGGTCCCGCAACTGGCTGCAGCGGCGGGAACGGGGGAGCCTGGGCCAATGACGTATATCGCATCAATTACTAAGTCACTGTGACATATCTCACGTCATGTTAGGGATAGTGGAAAGGGTCAGAAGCACTCTCTGACCCCTTTTTTTTAATTTCGAATTGATTTGGTAACAAATAAATTACAATTTCCAAAAAAGAATTTTCTTTTTATCTCAAAAGAATCGCGAGTTAAAAGGAAAGTTCGTTTTCCGTCGAATATAGACATAACACGAAAGGTGTCACAAATCCTTTAATCCTTTTTAGACACAGCATCCCACAACTAATTTGGTGCTCGTTATTCAGCTTTAAAACGATATATTATTCGCAATATTTCGTTAAATATTAGCCCGTCAAGACGCATTCTACGAGAGCCGGTCGACGACACTTTCCACTATCCTTAAATTCAACTCACACAGCACTTGCGTACATACACTATATGATAGGTTTTATGGTACACCAAAAACTGGAAATCGACTCTGCCAAATTTTCGTCTTTAATAAGACTTCTTCAGGGCAGAGGGCAGAGTCTAAAATTTGGCAGAGTCGATTTCCAGTTTTTGGTGTATTATATTCATTGTTCTGGTACGAGATCGCGACAGTTTGGGCTTTTGGATTCTATTCTAGGTTTTATGGTATATATTAATGTATCTCACTGGTAATTGTTTTAAAAACTTCGCTCAAATTGAAACCCGCTTAGTAGCCCCTTTGAAGCTTGCGACAGATGTGATGTTTGGGAAACATAATCACCAATGTTTATAGTTTGCAAATCCTAAAATAAAAATTAGATATTTATAATCAGCGACCGCAACGCACGCGCAAATGAAATCGCAGATTTGGGAGTTTAGTACAAAATTTAAAAAAAACTGTAGTTGCAAACCAAGAGATCAAGAGATGCAATTTAAAACTCAAAGGCATTTTGAGAAGGATCATTTTTGGCGTCCAAAAACGCATTCTATCAATATCACGTTTAATCACTTACAGACTCTTGCTAACAAACTCTTAAAGGTGGTGTAGATTATGGATGCAGTGATGCTAATAAATAGAACTCACATATTGTTTTCGCTGCAGAAAGAAGGATACTATATAATATAATGAGTGAAATGAAATGTAGTGCACATGCTGAAATAAAAAAAATAATTTTTTTTTACGACTTTCACATTTGCTCTTAGGGTCGCTAAACTCAAGCGCGTTCCCAACCGTGATGATGGTGGTGGTGCTGGTGGGGGAGGGGGGGGGGGGGAGCGCAGTCATAGGTATCTTATGTGGAAAGGATCCGCCCTTAATAAAAAATGGCCCACTTTTTGGCCGCAAAGGGGGGGTGACATGACTCAAGCGCGTTCCCAGGATTAGCCGTGATGGTTATGGGGGGGGGGGGGGGTGGGGGTGCACAGTCATAGGTATCCTATGTGAAAAGGATCCCTTAATAGGAAATGGCCCACTTTTTGGCAGCAAAGAGGGGGGGTCACATGACTCAAGCGCGTTCTCAGGATTAGCCGTGATGGTTATGGGAAGGGGGGTTCGGAGTCATAGGTATCCTATTTGAAAAGGATCCCTTAATAAGAGATGGCCCACTTTTTGGCCGCAAAGGGGGAGTGACATGACTTAAGCGCGTTCCCAGGATTAGCTCTGATAGTTATGGGGGGGGGGGGGGGGGGGGTGCGGGGGTTTCTACTATTGCTCCCAGGAGCAAGTGTGAGCACACGCTCTAGGATCCAGCGTACTTTGCGGGCGCTCCCAATAAAGGTCACTGCTACGGCTGGGAGCGCCCGCAAAGTACGCTGGATCCTCGAGAATTTAGTAAGCAAGCACTTTGCCTTCTGTGTGTGTTTTCCCGGGTTAAAGCGGCGAGCCTATGCTCGGTACTTTACTATCTTCACTGCTCTCGAGAGTTCCTTTTTCTTATTTTAAATCTCGAATGTCGTAAGTAAACGTTATCTGTATTGTATAAATGCGGCCGAGCTGAGACTTTTCATCGATCTATTGCTATGGATGGTGGGACACACGGACGGATCCAGGTCTTTTCGAAGGGAGGGTAGAGGAACAGCCTAGAGAGGGGGGGGGGGGGGCAATAAATAAAGCACATGGCGGAGGTTAAAGTGGAGAATTTTGCTCCATCGACCCCTATGGCCATCCCCCTAGATACGCTAATGGAATTTGGCTGAGCAAATATAAAGTTGCCCACTGACCAACCATACCTTTTCCCAACAAGTAACACAACGAAAACTCACAAATAATCGAAACAGACAGACAGAAAACAATCAAACAAAGTAAGCCTATCACCGGCGCATAATAATCGCTAATATATTACTTACCTGTCGCTCCGCCAACTGAAAATGTCTGAATTTTAGATCTTGAAAAAGTATGGAATCCGAATCAAATGCGCCGGTGATAGGCTCGCGTGTTTTCCACCTGGCGGGGAGGGTACAATACACCAAAAACTGGAATTCGACTCTGCCAAATTTTCGTCTTTAATAAGACTTCTTCAGGGCAGACTGAAGAAGCTTATTTACATCAGAATAGTGGCGAAAGACGCAAAAACATTACAACTGACAAAAACGCGCATTTTCTAGAATAGCGCGCGCTATAGATAAAAAGAATTTACACATCTCACTTTCCTACTACAAAAAAAAGGGTTCCTACTACAAAAAAAAAGTCATCACTATTAAGACCCCGCGGGTAGATGGACTTAAGCCGATAAGCCCACTGGCCTTCCCTTTCCCTAAGCTGAGCCTCAGAGTTACACTTATCTATAAGTTGTACCATAACATTATTAAGACCTAAATGATTGTCGCAATGAAAATGTTGATAGATAAGGTCATCCTTAACTCTTTCACTAATCGGTAAACTAGGGTGCTTATTTAACCTACTTTTATGATTATTAAAACGCTTCCTAAAACTATTGATAGTAGACCCTACGTATTGCTTGCTACACATAGAGCAAGTAATGAGATAAACAACAAAATATGAGTTACAGTCCAAGTCAAAATTAATGACATATTTCTTATTAGTAGCCGTACTGTGAAACCTGTCTTAAAAAGTTAAACACCCTACACCTTTTACTGCCACACTTACCACAACCTCTAACCTGAGTACTATCCTCTTTAAGAGAGGAGTGCACCAACCTATCCTTTAAACTCCTAGGTTACCTATAAGCGATCATAGGTACCTATTCTAGAAGATTCTAGAACTGGCTTTAAATTACGAAGAATACCAGGTGAATTAGGTAAAGTTGGATGAAAAGTGACTACATAAGGTACACGATCATTCCTACCTTTACGCCTGTCTTTCAATGTGTCGTCCCTAGGAATACGTCTAACCCGGTCAACTTCCCTCGCTACAAATCTGCTGTCATAACCCCTATCAACTAAATAACCTTGTAACTCTAATACCCTCTTTTCGAATGAAGAGTCTTCCGAACATATCCTACGAATACGTAGTGCCTGCCCAAAAGGAATGCCTTTCTTACAAGCAGACGGATGACAGGACGTATGAAAAAGATATTGATGCTTATCAGTAGGCTTACTATACAGATCTGTATATCCCTAAGAGTAAGTGAAACATCCAAAAAACTTACCTGACTAAGAGACCACTCAAACGTAAATTTTATAGTTCTATGTATAGAGTTCATGTGAGCCATAAACTCTCTCAGAGCGTCCTCACCTTCGGTCCAGATCATGAAAATGTCATCGATATACCTACGCCATAAATAAGGCTTAACTGGAGAAGAGTCTATGATTTCCTTTTTCACTTAAGCCATAAAAAGATTAGCATATGATGGTGCCATCCTAGTACCTATAGCCGTACCTAATACCTGTAAATAATGCTTCTTGTTAAATACTAAGTTATTATTCTCCAGGACAATGCGAGCTAAGTCCACAAGGTCCTCAGTAGGAATATAATTACCTGTTAACTTACCACGTTTGTCCAAAGCGGCTTTAAGAGCCTCCAACCCCTCATCATGGGGTATGTGGGGGTAAAGCCCAACCACATCTGCTGTGACTAAGATAGCCCCCTGAGGTAAAGTTCCCATATCCCTCACTATATTAAGAAAATGTTTAGTATCCTTAATATGGCATGGTATAGATGGCACCAAATCCTTAATATGATAATCTACAAACTCAGATATCTTTTCAGTACAAGTATTACACCCCGATATGACTGGCCTACCTGGGTTACCCTTCTTATGTATTTTAGGAAGGAGATAAAAACGACCTGCCCTAGGCTTACCATTGATGATAAGATAATCTAGAGTCTTATCATTTATAAATCCATCAGCAGACATTTACGTACCCTTCTATTTACTAGCTCCGTAATATACTGAGGGTAGGGGAGGGTAGTATAGTTTGCTCTCGTCTCCAGTTCGGCCGAGCGCGACTAACTGTCCAAAAGCACCGGTCACCGGTCAAGGGTGCACGTGGCTACTGACTCGTTTTAAAGAATGGCTAGCGGCCTCGGGCCGGTTCCTGAAAAGTCAGATAAATTTATTTGCCGATAAGACTTATCCGCGGGTTAAATTTGTTTAGAGGTGGATAGCTATCCGACCGATAGCTGTTGGAAGGATCTCGCGCTGCGCTGTAACCGCCAAGTACTATACTACTATCTAAAATCTACATTTCTGTTTATGCTTTCAGGAGGGTTGTGTTACAAATCCTTGTCCCTCAGCCAACATGACCTGTATTGAGTTAAAGGGGAATCCGAAATACAGATGTGAGTGTCCACAGGGATACACCGGTGCCGCATGTGAAACAGGTAACAGCGGTCTTTAAAATACATCATCATTAAGAGCTAATCATTGTGTTTCTTGTTACTTTGATTGACAGATTGCGCTATGTGTATCATAATTATGAGGTTGTGTTTCTTTCTTAGATATTGATGAATGCTCTTCTGGAAGCAACAATTGTCACCAGGAAGCTACTTGTGATTGACAGATTGCGCTATGGGTATAATAATAAAGCTTGTGTTTTTTTTTACTTAGATGTTAATGAATGCTCTTCTGGAAGCATCAATTGTCACCGGGACCACGCTTCTTGTGCAAACACCATTGGCTCCTTCGCATGCACATGTAAACCTGGGTATACAGGAGACGGAATAAACTGCGCAGGTAATGAAAACCACCAACCGATATCAGTATTGACATTGTTAATTCGCAAAATGCAATTTAACTTAAAATAACGCCAAATGTAACAACTGTTACGCGAAATGCACCGCCAAATGTTTAACGCCAAAGGTATCACATTTTGAGTTGAAAGTTTTTGCATTTTGCTTTAAGACTACAGTAATTACGCGTTAACATAACATTTTGCCTGAAAGTTAGTACATTTAAATTTTGTTGTTCTTACGTAGATATTGACGAATGAGAGATTTCGGTAAATTAAACTGTGAGAGAAATTTCATAGTTCCCAATATTGATGACTGTGTACTTGTGATCGACAGATTGCGCTATGGGTGCTATGGGTATGGAATCGGGTGCTATAAGTGACTCGGCAATAACTGCATCGAGCTACGTTGATAACACCTTTACAACTCTGCTGCCTTCATATGGCTGCCTTAATCACGAAAAGGCCTGGGTGTCAGGGCCTAAGAGCCCTGGAGAGTACCTCCAAATCGACCTGGGGCGTGTGACAACAGTCACCAAGGTGGCCACTCAAGGAAACCCGAATTGGCCTGAAGAGGGGACGAAGAGCTACAAGATCAGGTACAGCACCGATCTATCCACCTGGAAACTTTACCGCGAGGGAGGACAAGAAAAGGTTCGAGTCAGGGGCTGATCTAACTTTTTGCTAAGGGAAAAGTAAAGACACCATCATATACTTACGTATTGCAATCCCCCCCCCCCCCCCCCCCACGGGGGAACGTACTCAACCTATGTTTGGGTATGGGGGTGCTGCAGGGGTTTTTAAAACCTTACCCTGTTTAGGACAAAAATTCTAAAAAAACATACCCTGTTTAGGACAACACCCTTGATTTTAGGACCCTGTTTAGGACAAAAAAACGGACAAACTTAATTGATTTATAATTCTTTATTGGGTAAAAACACATCCTTAAGACACGTTTCTTCAAGCCTAAAACTCCAATTACTAAGTCTAGGCCTTATGCGTAAAAGGTAACCTAGGTGGGGTATGTGTTTCAAGAGCTCCGGTACAATAAATTTTTGACTTTGACCTCCCAGCTTGTGATTCTGTGAAGGGAACTTGAGACACACGCGACGCGCAACAATATCCCTGCAGGACAATGCTTTTTCGCGGCAGTCTTTTATCGCAAAATCGATCGCAGAACCAAGCACCCAGTTTGCACGTGACAGCAGAGAGGCCTGAAATAAATACCCTGTTTAGGACAGAGAGGCCTGAATTATATACCCTGTTCAGGACAGAGAGGTAAAAAACCATACCCTGTCCAGCGGGGTACGTCTTTTTTAGATTTTATTTAGACATCTATCATATTCCGCTAGATTCACTTTTCTTGGAAATCAAATTTCTATTTTTCATGCAAGTTATATGGAAGCAAAACTTTTATATAAAAAAAAATCTCGAAATCTGCCCGATATTTTTTTTTTAAATTCACAGTAACACCTAACAATACTCCAGCTTGAAGCACCCAAATTGTTGGCTTTAAACTGACCTGTCAAACTTCGCGATTGAATGAATCTTTATTTTTTGCCAAAATTGTCGTCGCAATCTTTGAAAAAAAAAATGCACCCTTGCCTACAAAGATCCATCCCCGAATTTACGCCCCCTGCTAAGTCCACACCCAAAGGCACTTGTGTGAGAGGGGAGAGGACCAGCGTTACACAAGAATAAATTCCAGATAGATATTTTCAAGGGCACAAAACGGACCTGTTCCTCAAAATATTTGTTCCGCCGCCCGCAAATTTGTGGAGTCGAACTAGTCGTGCTTGGAACTTTCAACTCTATGATTGTCAACTCGTTCAACTCTAAGACACATTTCACAGCATCTCGTGCCCATTGTACAATAAGAGTCGAGCACTTGCCTTGCAAATTAAACAACTAAGGGATGTGTTGGGTTTGGTTTTGACTGATGTTTTGTTCTCTATTCCAGGTCTTTCCCGGAAACACAAACAGGAACACTGTTGTCTACGGAGTGTTGGCACAGCCCATTGTTGCACGTGGTATCCGGATCATCGCGGTTACTTTTAAATGGAGGCCTGCTTTGAGGGTGGAGGTCTACGAATGCATGTGAACATCCCCTCTTTCCCCCACGGGAAAGGGATGTGCCACTATACAGGGTCGTAGCAGGGGGTGGGGTACTGGGGAATGTCTTCCCCAATATTTTAAAAAATTACAAGGAAATGACCAATAGAGGCGTGGCTGAGCCCCCCCAATATTTTTTTAAGGTTTCTGTATTGTGCCCCCCCCCCCCCAGTATTTCGAGTCGTGCTACGGCCCTTCTATCGAAATGCTTGTTAAAACTTCATAAGGAGAGTGCTGGGGATAGATGACGGGTATAACTACAACACGGATAATAAACCATTTTCATTGGTGAATATGAAAATATTGAGAGTCGCTTTAATAGGCATGATCAGGGAGTAGGATAAAAGCTTCTTATAAACATGCACAGAAATTTATTTATTAAATGGCGGGATTAAGATACCCTCATTTTTTTGTAGAGTTAAGATTGATTAATTTAATTAATTGAGGTATCTGCAAATTGTATTTATTCGCTAGATGTACTACCTTAAAACTTGATCGCCCTTTAACACCGTATGATGTAATAAATTAAGCCAAAAATGTAATCTTGACGCGAAATCTAATGAATTTCAATGCAAAATGTAGTCTTGGAGCGAACTTGTGGCAAATGTTTAACGCGAAATATTATAACGCAAAGGGTAATAACTTTATCTTATATGAAGATTGACGCACTGCTTAAAATCAAAGATAGAATACATTCAATATCTTAGCCAAACACTTATTTCAATCAAATTTGTCAGTGCAAATGACGTACGGCACACAGTCACGGTAGAATGTCACGACAGTTCGATTGATATTTTAAGTCACGTGATCAGTTTGCACGCTTGTAGTTGAAACTCGTTTAGTCATTGCCGACTCTTGTATTTATTGCAGGAATAAAAATAATAAAGAAGTATAATCACAGAAGTTATTCAAATTTTCCTACATTCAGCAGACGACTCCCGTGGTATTTTTAATAGCAGAATATTTTCAAATAGGTATATATATATTTGTTTTCGTTTTTGTTGTTGAAAATGTCAAATATTGTCTAAGGCACTGACTCCCTCGTAGAGAGCCATGGACACACTAGACCCCTATATTGAATATCAGGGGGTTCATGGTCAGAATTGTCAGAAAACAGATGAGGTCAGGGAATTTTAAGAGGACCGCAATTGATTCAGGAATACTGAAAATGTGCTTATATGCTTTTAGTGCTCTTAGTTTTTAAAGTTAGCTTCGACCACACCAATGTACTATCTCTTAGGGGTAAGATTTGCTATTGATTATAATCTCTATTAGGAATAACACGAAGACGATGAAAACGCAAATAAAAGTAATCCCAAAATTTACAAGAAACCAATGTTTATTACTTTATGCGGCAAACAACAAGATGTTAATGCCAAAGCGCGTGGGTAGGGTGAGTAAAAATGCTCATGCGCCGTGGTGGGGTGATGGTTACTTAAAATAGCCAGATTCGGAATCGACATGGCGCGCGGGTAATACCAAAGTGTCCCTTTCTTATCTAATGCTCTCTTGTTGACATATGATGTTTCGTTTAGGAAATAAGAATATAGGTATGACATCGGGATAATTTTGCTTAAAGTGACGTCATCGATGACGTCACGCATCACGTGACCATATCTTTGCACCTTCCTTGACATATACATGACACCTACCAAGTTTGGTTGTTATACAATGTTTCTTTCACGAGATATGATTGTTTATTTGTATTTTGATGACGTCAGCATGTCTTGCGTCTAGTGACGTCATTGATGAGTTTACAATCACGTGACAATATTTGAACACCCCCTTGACGCCAACATGACACCTACCGAGTTTCATATCAATATTTGGGTTACCTTTTAACCCGCTCGGTCAATCTTTTAGAGGCCTGGGTCTAATGACTTTATAGGATTAGTAAGAAAAATATTTCACCAAGCGAGCAAGTTTTGCTTATTATTTCCGGGAGTCTCAAATTGACAGGAATCAGTATTTTTCACCATGTTTTCTGGAGATCGGGGAGCGGGAAAACTTTGGCTCTTCTAAATATGGGCATCTATGCCAATATAAGGCAATTCATACGAAGGACACTCCGTGGGGAATATGTTTGATATGGGTTGTGAAACAATGTCTCTCTCAAGAGATATGAATGATTTTGCTTTTAAACACGTTTTTCCTTATATACTTTAAATGGCAAGTGTTTGTACACTCATTGCTATGGCCACGCATTGAATTTGGCGGTCGGCGATGCTGCAAAATCTGTAAAATGCATCAAAGACTCACTTGAGACAGTCGAAAGATCGGAGCGATGGTGCTTTCGATCTTTTCTGGTCTTGCCTACTCCAACGAAAAAATGCAGAATTTTCGAGTATCGAGGACCCAACCCTTCCCAGACAGAGACGAGTACCAGCAAGGCAACAGATTGGTAGACAAGGAACCAACTATTACCCAGCTTCCGCAAAGGACCACTACAGGCAGATATATTTTTCCACCATTGACGTGGCCACAGAATGCATAAACCTCGAGGTTCAATCAGACTGATTTTCAAATCTATGTGAATATCCAAGAGGTACTTTTAAAATATGTGAAAAGAGGAAGTTATGGCGAGGAGCTAGCTCAAGTGGTGTCCATGTATGGTGACTCAGATGTTGACTCGTATAAACTGGAGAGTCAGCTTTCCCTCATGCCGCAAACTACAGAGTCGATGGAATTTGACAAATCTAGATTTGATATTCATGATCTGCTAGCACTCCTAGAAAATTTCGGCGAAGAGCGGAAGTTCTTGTTATCTGAGATCTGCACACTTGGAAATATTATACTTGTTATGCCGGCGACGAATGCCGTGAGCGAGCGATCATTTTCGGCGCTCAAAAGAATCAAGACCTATCTCAGTTCTACAAACGTGCGAATCCAGACTAAATCACCTAATGATGCTTCATGTACACACGGACATGACAGACAGGATTGACCAGTCAAAGAAGAAATAATATGGCTTTACCGATATCGATTCTTCTTCTTGGTCTCGTGTCAAGAATGTACAACACTCAAGGTAACCACGCCAAACCTTTTCTAGACGAAAAATAAGACAAATCCTTTAGAAAATTACCAAATAATCGATAATTAGATAAGGACTAAAACGGTGACTATAGGCTTTTCAATGTAAAGTGAATGTTTTGCCCTGAACGTCTTGCTTTTTAAGTTCCCAGGATGCACTTAGAAGAGTTGTTTATTATCGAAATCACCACTAGGGAAACATAGCAATGCGTAAACAAGGAACTTTATGACAAGTTGGATGATTTTTAGGAGGTGAAGGAGTTTCCGTGATCCGTGATCGGAACTCAATTTGCTCGTGACCCGTGATTTAGCACACTTCTTTTGCGTGAATCGTGATTTCAAACCTCGAAATTGGTGCAACGTGACGACCGATCTATTATCATACAAAATATGACCCTTTTGCGCCATTTTGTGATTGCATTGCATTGTCTGTGTGATTAGTTTCTATCGCTATTTGTTGATAGTGAGTTTTTGCCCCCTATAATTTCGAGGCGATTTTCCATGATTCGTGAAAACACCTTTATCTAACTCAGTTATCCACGAAAGTGCGAAAACTTGGTTCGTGATTTGTGATTGCTACCCCCCTGTTTCTACAATTGATTAATTATTGATAAAAGCCACATATGCAATTATTGTTTAGCAACACAAGTTTTCTTAGTGTATCAATATTGAAGTCAGCGTTAAGCTATAACAGATAAGTCAAAGAAGAAATGATATGACTTTACCAATATCGATTCTTCTTCTTGGTCTCGTGGCAAGAATTTGCAACACTCAAGGTAATATTTTCGGCAAACCTTTTCTAGACAAAAAACGAGGAAACGAATTCTTTAGAAAGTTAACAAATTATCGATAATTAGATAAGGACTAAAATGGTGACTATAGGCTTTTCAATGTAAAGTGAATGTTCTGCCCTTAACGTCTTGCTTTTTAAGTTCCAAGATTGCACTAGAAGAGTGGTTTATTATCAAAATCATCACTAGGGAAACATAGCAATGCGTAAACAAGGAACTTTATGACAAATTTTTGCCAAACCTTTTCTAGACGAAAAAAACAAGGAAACGAATCCTTTAGAAATCCTTCTGTCATCAGATTTTCAATAACTAGTGATGGTGACTTTAGCTTTTCAATGTAAAGGGAACGTTCTGCTCTGTATGTTTTACTTTGTAAATTCCCAGAGGGCACTAGAAAAGTATGCGTAGCTATTAAAAATACTGCAAGAGAAGCACAGCTACCCGAAAAAGAACTTGTCCTCGCCATGGGAGTTACGGCAATCTGAAACTTTTAATTAGTTTCTCGACACAATATTCGAAAAAAGAGTGGCTTTCTTAGAAATTGCTTTCATTTTCAATCGCATTTGAGAGTTTTCTCTTTTCAATATTATAAGATTTTTCGGAGGCTTAACATAGCAGCATAACATTGATTTTGCTCTTATTAATGTTTATAAGACTTACTCAGCACAGTGAACACATAATTAATGTAACTCTTTTGAAGTCAGAAGAAAAAAGAAAGAAAAAAGGAATCCGAAAGACATGACGTTCAGCTAAATACCGTTATAGGTCTCTGTGTTCTATTTTTTTTTAACTAGAAAAGGGGAGCGTAAGAGATAGATGGTTTATTTCAATTCTCCTTTTCCCTGCTTTTTTTTTTTTTTTTTTTGATCTAGAAGTTTGGGGCCCTTCAAAAGTATCAGATGCGTGATCCGTGATCGGACCCCAATTTGCTTGTGACACGTGATTGAGCACACTTCTTTTGCGTGAATCGTGATTTCAAACCTCGAAATTGGTGCAACGTGACGACCGATCTATTATCATACAAAATATGACCCTTTTGCGCCATTTTGTGATTTCATTGCATTGTCTGTGTAATTAGTTTCTATCGCTATTTGTTGATATTTGAATTTTTTCCCCTATCATTTCGCAGCGATTTTCAACTCATTATTTCCGTGATTCGTGAAAACACCTTTATCTAACTCAGTGATCCAAGAAAGTGCGAAAACTTGGTTCGTGATTCGTGATTGCTACCCCCCTGTTTGAACAACTGATTAATTATTGATAAAAGCTTTTTATACAATTATTGTTGAGTAAAACAAGTTTGCTTAGTGTATCCATATTGAAGTCAGGGTTAAGAAGCTGTCACGGATAAGTCAAAAAAGAAATGCTATGACTTTACCAATATCGATTCTTCTTCTTGGTCTCGTGGCAAGAATTTGCAACACTCAAGGTAATATTTTCGGCAAAACTTTTCTAGACGAAAAACGAGGAAACGAATCCTTTAGAAAGTTAACAAATTATCGATAATCAGATAAGGACTAAAATGGTGACTATAGGCTTTTCAATGTAAAGTGAATGTTCTGCCCTGAACGTCTTGCTTTTTAAGTCCCCAGATTGCACTAGAAGAGAGGTTTATTATCGAAATCACCACTAGGTAAACATAGCAATGTGTAAACAAGGAACTTTATGACACATTTTTGCCAAACCTTTTCTAGACGAAAAAAGGAAACGAATCCTTTAGAAATACTTTCGTCATCAGGTTATCAATAACTAGTGATGGTGACTTTAGCTTTTCAATGTAAAGTGAACGTTCTGTTCTCTATGTTTTTCTTTGCAAATTCCCAGAGGGCAATAGAAGAGTAGATTAAATGCGAAACTTGCGAACATGACGTTCAGCTAAATACCCTGTATTCTATTTTTTTTTTTAACTCGAAAGGGGAGCGTATAAGATAGATGGTTTATTTTAATTATCCGTTTCACTGTTTTTTGGATCTGGAAGTTAAGGACCTTCAAAAATATCAGATGCTATAAACTACTAGTTTTAGATGGTTTAAATTTCTCGCTACATTATTAATAACTTTTGGTATTCTTTTTTACATTTTAACTAGGAAAGTGTTACGCTTATTTTGTTGTGCTTCTAAGGGGAAAAGGGGCTTAATAGACAGAGAGGAATATTCTGGCTTACAAAGGGGCTTAAAAGAGATGGAGGGAAGCACCTTTAGAATAGAGTCTTGCGGTGGGAATAAAATAGGAATAGCTTATTGCTTTTACTCAATTTGTCAATCCTTTTTCAGATCCCTGCCGCAACATGCATTTTCCTTCTCCGCTAGAGGACCACGCCCTCTTTAACCACACCCTTCAGAATTTAACTGACATATCAGTGGAAAACTGTCAAGTAAAGTGCTATGTGAACCAAGCATGTCGTGCTGTGAACTTTAAGAAAGGCGCGAATCTCGGGAGCTGTGAACTGCTGTCCGCCAAAGCTGGATCCTTCCCTATAGATCTGCTAAAGTTCCCAGGAATCGACTACTACGGCCCCAATGTATGTCTAAACAACCTCATGCGTGCTTGTTGTAAAGTTTTTGTTACAGAAACTTATAACCTCTGGGATGTTTACTGTAATTTTCTGGGGGAGCGAAGCATTTACTTGAGAATAAGCCCTTTGAAACAACTTCATTTGCGGCAAAAGCTGGCACTAGATAAGCAATGCCTTACTTTTTTTAACCCTTTACCTACAAATTCATTTTTAACCCTATTCAGACTTTGGGGGGGGGGGGGGGGGCTTTTTAAGCTCCCCCTCCGGGAAAATTGCTATAACTTCTGAACCATAGAAGCTATGTAGCTAAAACTTGGTGACTTTTCCTAAAAACTATCTGCGGATGTTTTGTGATGCCATTGACATGCTTAGGAGACGCTCCATGTTACCATGGCAACCGTTTATTCACACAGTTTTTCAAAAACTAATATAGTGAATTTTTCATATTTTGGTCCTGTTTCTCACATTTAAATGCCTCTTTTGATTTCCAAATTAAATTAGGTGACAAGTTTCACAACAGCGCTAAAATTTTTTTACTTCGGATATCTGGGGGGAGGGGTGGGTAAATTTAGCACTCTCAAAGCTGTTGTTAAAAATGTCACTAGATTTACTAGATGACACTTTAAAAGCTAATGTTATGCATTTATCATAACCATGAGCAGTAATACATGCATGCAAATTGTTTTTTCTGTAATAATTCAAGAGTTTTTTTATTTCGCAAAAATCAGAAGGATCCAAGATGGCGGATCCAAGATGGCGGACCCTGAAATCCTTACAAAAAAAATGATAACAACTGTTTTCATGGCTTTTTTGCATTGTAAAACCGTTAAAAGGTTGATTTTGACATATCTGAATGATGCAAAATGATTTCAAACCGATAATTTATAATTTAGGCAAAATTTGAAAGAATATCTAGAGACCGATTTGTGACCTTATTTTGACGTCATATATGATTCGACCACACCCAAAATAAGGCGTTGCGATTCCTTGCACAGTGGCGATTATTTTCTGTAAGTTTGATGGTCATAGCCTAAGCGGTTTATGAAAAACGGAGGGGGCCCTGTTAGCCCCCCCCCCCCCCCCCCTAGTTACAGACAGCTCAAAATAGCCCAGTCTGAATAGGGTAGGCGCTTCATTGCAAACCGTCCTAATAAAGGCACAGTTTTACGATCTGCTTAAATTTGATTAATTGATTATATGTATATTAAAACGCCCCGCCGTTGACGCTGCATCTATGCTAAGTCTACGAAATTTATTCTGGAGTCACCACATTTATACGATAGCTAGGCTAAGGCTAGTAGAAATGCTGTGTTTTTTTTTTCTTTTTCTTAGGAGGTTTGCGATCCAAATCCTTGTCCCTCGGCCAACATGACCTGCGTTGAGTTAAAGGGGAATCCAAGATACAGATGTGAGTGTCCACAGGGATACATCGGTTCTGCATGTGAAACAGGTAAAAGCGGTATTCAGAGATTATAGAATATATAGAACATCATTAAAGCTATTTTTGTGCTTCTTTCGTAGATGTTGATGAGTGTTATCCTGGACATTACAATTGTCACCAGGACGCTACTTGTGCAAACACAATTGGCTCTTTCGCATGCACATGTAAACCTGGGTATACAGGAAACGGAGTAAGCTGCGAAGGTAATGAACCACCAACCGATATTAGTAATAATATTACTGTTAATTCGCAAAATGTAATTTAAGTAAAGAACGCTAAAAGTTTCAACTGTTCAACGCGAAGTGCAACAAAATATTTAACGCCAAAGGTATTACGCATGATGTAATAAGTTTATCTATTGACTAAAAGCTAAAAGTAAACTAGTTTACTTTTCTTTCAGTCAATAGAATATTTTAGTTTTATCACATTTAGCGTTTAAGGTTGTTGCCTTTCGTGTATGATTACATTTTGCGTTGAAAGTTATTACATATTGTGTTAGAAGTACATTTTCCCTGAAAGTTATAACATTTCGCGTATAGATTACATTTTAAAGTGAAATTTATGACACTTCGTTTTAAGATTACATTTTGCGTGAAAATTTTTACATTTTGCGTTAAGATTACATTTTGCAGAAAAACACGTAAAATCTACTACCTAGAAACAAAAAACAAAAAGGCAAACAAACCACATACAAGAGCAGTGTATATTCCACCATTAAACTTGTGTTTGATATTATCATAGGTTACTTCAATTATTTATAAGAATTAGACTGTCGTTGGTATTTTTGCTGTAAATCTCGACGTTTGGTGATAAAACTTGTAGTTTAGAAGGAAAGCGTGAACAGCGAATTCGGCTTTCTCTTCTACTTCCCCGCAACAAAATCACTGCAAGTAGACAAAAATAGCTTTGAAAACACATAAACAGATAGTACCTACCGAAGAGAGCACCGCTATATTTTATCATTCCAAAGTTTTTGTATTTTGAGCAGGAATTGTGCCGTTTTTATTAAACAATCAAAACTCGTAGTTATCTATTTCTATGCTTCTCGAGGACAAGATTTTCACCAAAAACAAGACGAGTTTCCTTCATGTTACGTGACCGTGTTTTATTTCCCAAGTCACAGGAAAACCCCTATAAAAGTATTTATTTTAGATAAATTCCGGCAGGACTCACTGACCTCATCCGATATGTTCCACAATTTGTGGGTTGCACTTCGCTGGCTTCTATTTGCCGATTTCTGATTGGATATTCGTGCGCGCGTCGGATCTATGAATTACTATAGCATGTCCGAAACTCATATACATTAAGTACAGTTTTAGACGAAATAAGTTTGATCGACAGACTCCAGCAATTATCACTTGCGATTATAAGATATTGATAAACTTATCACCCATATATCACTGCAAGAACTGCTTCTGTTAGAAGCGCGATGCGGAGCTTCATAGGTATAGAGAAATTTCATAGTTCGCAATATTCATGACACTGTGTACTTGTGCTTGACAGATTGCGCTATTGGTATCATAATTTAGCTTGTGTTTCTTTCTTAGATATTGAGGAATGCTCTTCTGGAAGCAACAATTGCCACCGGGACCATGCTTCTTGTGCAAACACCATTGGCTCCTTCGCATGCACATGTAAACCTGGGTATACAGGAAACGGAGTAAACTGCGCAGGTAATGAACCAACAACCGATATTAGTAGTTATAATACATCTTGTGTGAAATCTATTACATTTCGATATTTGAGACTACATTTTGCAGGAAAAAACACGTAAAATTTACTACCTAAAAACGAAAAAAAAGGCAAACAAACCACATACAAGGGCACTGAAAATTACACCATTAAACTTGTGTTTGATATTATCCTAAGTTATTTCCATTATCTATAAGAATATTATACTGATTTAGGCACTGCCTAAAAGCGGAGCCAGCATGACCTTTTTTCAGCATAAACTTGTGTAGAACCCCCTTTCCCTGCACTTTCATTATGCATCATGTTCCACCACCCACCAAAACGCCACCATATGTAAAACATAAAAAGATTGCATGTTATAAATACTGCAATTATTATTTAAATGTGTATTAGAAAGTATTTATTGACATTACTAAGATATTGATGAATGCGCAGGTAACGAAAACCATCAACCGTTATTAGTAGTGATATAACTGTTAATTCTCAAAATTTAATTTAAGTAAGGAACGCTAAAATTTACAACTTTTCAATGCGAATTGCAACAAAATATTCAACGCCAAATGTATTACTCATAATGTAAGAACTTTATCTATTGACTAAAAGCTAAAAGTTGATTTCGCTTTAAGATTACATTTTGACATTTCGAGTTAAAATTACATTTTGCGCGAAAGTTATTGCATTTTGCGGTGTAATAGCATTTCTATAGCATGTTCGTAGCTCATATATTAAGTTCGGTTTAAGACGAAATTGATCGACAGTCTCCAACAATTAACTCAGGCGATTATAAAATATTGGTTATGTTATTTCCCAGTATCTATATCATCGACTGCAATAACTGCTTCTTTTTAAATGGCTAATTTAGACTGCACGATTTAGTTGTATGCAATACCTCTACAACACGAGCGCCACGTGCAAAAACACTATTGCCTCATTTAGCTGCGCGTGTAAAGTTGGGTTTGCCGGTGACGGAGTACAGAACTGCTTAGGTATGCAACAGCAATACATTACCCTTTTTAAAAAATTAAATATCACAGAACATTTGTCTCTTTTTTGTTTCTTTATCTTTCAGACATCGACGAGTGCTCTCTTGATGTACACAATTGTCATGCGAATGCCACGTGCGCGAATACCGCTGGGTCCTTTACCTGCACTTGCAGATCTGGGTATACTGGAAACGGCGTAAACTGTACAGTTAAAGAATTATTATATACTGTCATTGGTTAAAACATAATAGAAAATCAGACGCAGATGAGCTTGTGGCTACTAATTAGATATTGACGAATGTTATCCTGGAAACAACTTATGTCAAAAGAGCGCTACTTGTGGAAACAATATTGACTCCTCCAAGTGCAATAAGCACCGCCACGTAGCCATGATTTCTCATAGTTATAGGGTTGCTGGAAGTTATTTGCTGACATTTTTACAGTTTCGTGGCAGTTATACATATCATATCCCAAACAATTATATGGACGTATGGTTTTCATAACATCGTGATTTTTTTCTTTTAGGTTTAACGGCCTATTCGCATGTTGGATGTTTCATAGACACGATTGATCGGGCCATCGCGTTACCTTGGATTCATCCATCAACTCTAGAGGAGTGTTTTAAAGAAGCCCTTAGACGCGGAAACATAGTATTCTCAATGCAGGCAAGAAATTATTGCTTTACCAGCCCAGACGCACATCACACTTACAACAAGTATGGTCCCGCACCTGGCTGCAGCGGCGGGAACGGGGGAGCCTGGGCCAATGACGTATATCGCATCAATTACTAAGTCACTGTGACATATCTCACGTCATGTTAGGGATAGTGGAAAGGGTCAGAAGCACTCTCTCACCCATTTTTTTTAATTTCGAATTGATTTGGTAACAAATAAACTACAATTTCCAAAAAAGAATTTTCTTTTTATCTCAAAAGAATCGCGAGTTAAAAGGAAAGTTCGTTTTCCGTCGAATATAGACATAACACGAAAGGTGTCACAAATCCCTTAATCCTTTTTAGACACAGCATCCCACAACTAATTTGGTGCTCGTTATTCAGCTTTAAAACGATATATTATTCGCAATATTTCGTTAAATATTAGCCCGTCAAGACGCATTCTACGAGAGCCGGTCGACGACCCTTTCCGCTATCCTTAAATTCAACTCACACAGCACTTGCGTACATACACTATATGATAGGTTTTATGGTACACCAAAAACTGAAAATCGACTCTGCCAAATTTTCGTCTTTAATAAGACTTCTTCAGGGCAGAGGGCAGAGTCTAAAATTTGGCAGAGTCGATTTCCAGTTTTTGGTGTATTATATTCATTGTTCTGGTACGAGATCGCGACAGTTTGGGCTTTCAGATTCTATTCTAGGTTTTATGGTATATATTAATGTATCTCACTGGTAATTGTTTTAAAAACTTCGCTCAAATTGAAACCCGCTTAGTAGCCCCTTTGAAGCTTGCGACAGATCTGATGTTTGGGAAACATAATCACCAATGTTTATAGTTTGCAAATCCTAAAATAAAAATTAGATATTTATAATCAGCGACCGCAACGCACGCACAAATGAAATCGCAGATTTGGGAGTTTAGTACAAAATTTAAAAAAAACTTTAATTGCAAACCAAGAGATCAAGAGATGCAATTTAAAACTCAAAGGCATTTTGAGAAGGATCATTTTTGGTGTCCAAAAAAGAATTTTCTTTTTATCTCAAAAGAATCGCGAGTTAAAAGGAAAGTTCGTTTTCCGTCGAATATAGACATAACACGAAAGGTGTCACAAATCAATTTAATCCTTTTTAGACACAGCATCCCACAACTAATTTAGTGCTCGTTATTCAGCTTTAAAACGATATATTATTCGGAATATTTCGTTAAATATTAGCCCGTCAAGACGCATTCTACGAGAGCCGGGAGATTAGTACAAATTTAAAAAAACTGTAGTTGCAAACCAAGAGATCAAGAGATGCAATTTAAAACTCAAAGTCATTTTGAGAAGGATCATTTTTGGCGTCTAAAAACGCATTCTATCAATATCACGTTTAATCACTTACAGACTCTTGCTAACAAACTCATTAAAGGTGGTGTAGATTATGGATGCAGTGATGCTAATAAATAGAACTCACATATTGTTTTCGCTGCAGAAAGAAGGATACTATATAATATGCATTAATGGAATGAAATGTAATGCACATGCTGAAATAAAAAAAAAAAAATTTTTTTACGACTTTCACATTTGCTCTTAGGGTCGCTAAACTCAACCGCGTTCCCAACCGTGATGATGGTGGTGGTGCTAGTGGGGGAAAGGGGGGGGGGGGGAGCGCAGTCATAGGTATCTTATGTGGAAAGGATCCGCCCTTAATAAAAAATGGCCCACTTTTTGGCCGCAAAGGGGGGGTGACATGACTCAAGCGCGTTCCCAGGATTAGCCGTGATGGTTATGGGGGGGGGGGGGGGGCGGGGGGTGCGCAGTCATAGGTATCCTATGTGAAAAGGATCCCTTAATAGGAAATGGCCCACTTTTTGGCAGCAAAGGGGGGGGGGGTCACATGACTCAAGCGCGTTCTCAGGATTAGCCGTGATGGTTATGGGAAGGGGGATTCGGAGTCATAGGTATCCTATTTGAAAAGGATCCCTTAATAAGAAATGGCCCACTTTTTGGCCGCAAAGGGGGAGTGACATGCCTCAAGCGCGTTCCCAGGATTAGCTGTGATGGTTATGGGGGGGGGGGGGGGGTTCTACTATTGCTCCCAGGAGCAAGTGTGAGCACACGCTCTAGGATCCAGCGTACTTTGCGGGCGCTCCCAATAAAGGTCACTGCTACGGCTGGGAGCGCCCGCAAAGTACGCTGGATCCTCGAGAATTTAGTAAGCAAGCACTTTGCCTTCTGTGTGTGTTTTCCCGGGTTAAAGCGGCGAGCCTATGCTCGGTACTTTACTATCTTCACTGCTCTCGAGAGTTCCTTTTTCTTATTTTAAATCTCGAATGTCGTAAGTAAACGTTATCTGTATTGTATAAATGCGGCCAAGCTGAGACTTTTCATCGATCTATTGCTATGGATGGTGGGACACACGGACGGATCCAGGTCTTTCCGAAGGGAGGGGTAGGGGTTAGAGAAACAGCCTAGAGAAGGAGGGGGGCAATAAATAAAGCACATGGCGGAGGTTAAAGTGGAGAATTTTGCTCCATCGACCCCTATGGCCATCCCCCTAGATACGCTAATGGAATTTGGCTGAGCAAATATAAAGTTACCCACTGACCAACCATACCTTTTCCCAACAAGTAACACAACGAAAACTCACAAATAATCGAGACAGACAGAAAACAATCAAACAAAGTAAGCCTATCACCGGCGCATAATAATCTCAAATATATTACTTACCTGTCGCTCCGCCAACTAAAAATATCTGAATTTTAGATCTTGAAAAAGTATGTATTCCGAATCAAATGCGCCGGTGATAGGCTCGCGTGTTTTCCACCTGGCGGGGAGGGTACAATACACCAAAAACTGGAATTCGACTCTGCCAAATTTTCGTCTTAAATAAGACTTCTTCAGGGAAGACTGAAGAAGCTTATTTACATCAGAATAGTAGCGAAAGACGCAAAAACATTACAACTGACAAAAACGCGCATTTTCTAGAATAGCGCGCGCTATAGATAAAAAGAATTTACACATCTCTACGTGGGTTCCTACTACAAAAAAAAAGTCATCACTATTAAGACCCCGCGGGTAGATGGACTTAAGCCGATAAGCCCACTGGCCTTCCCTTTCCCTAAGCTGAGCCTCAGAGTTACACTTATCTATAAGTTGTACCATAACATTATTAAGACCTAAATGCTTGTCGCAATGAAAATGTTGATAGATAAGGTCATCCTAAACTCTTTCACTAATCGGTAAACTAGGGTGCTTATTTAACCTACTTTTATGATTATTAAAACGCTTCCTAAAACTATTGATAGTAGACCCTACGTATTGCTTGCTACACATAGAGCAAGTAATGAGATAAACAACAAAATCTGAGTTACAGTCCAAGTCAAAATTAATGACATATTTCTTATTAGTAACCGTACTGCGAAACTCCCGCCCTGTCTTAAAAAAAGTACACACCCTACACCTTTTACTGCCACACTTACCACGACCTCTAACCTGAGTACTATCCTCTTTAAGAGAGGAGTGCACCAACATACCCTTTAAACTCCTAGTTTTCCTATAAGCCACCATAGGTACCTTACCAATAGCACCCCTACATCTACTAGAAGATTCTAGAACTGGCTGTAAATTACGAAGAATACCAGGTAAATTAGGTAAAGCTGGATGAAAAGTGACTACAAAAGGTACACGATCATTCTTACCTTTACGCCTGTCTTTCAATGTGTCGTCCCAAGGAATACGTCTAACCCGGTCAACTTCCCTCGCTACAAATCTGCTGTCATAACCCCTATCAACTAAATAACCTTGTAACTCTAATACCCTCTTTTCGAAAGAAGAGTCTTCTAACATATCCTACGAATACGTAGTGCCTGCCCAAAAGGAATGCCTTTCTTACAAGCAGACGGATGACAGGACGTATGAAAAAGATATTGATGCTTATCAGTAGGCTTACTATACAGATCTGTATATCCCTAGGAGTAAGTGAAACATCCAAAAAATTTACCTGACTAAGAGACCACTGAAACGTAAATTTTATAGTTCTATGTATAGAGTTCATGTGAGCCATAAACTCTCTCAGAGCGTCCTCACCTTCGGTCCAGACCATGAAAATGTCATCGATATACCTACGCCATAAAAAAGGCTTAACTGGAGAAGAGTCTATGATTTCCTTTTTCACTTAAGCCATAAAAAAAGATTAGCATATGATGGTGCCATCCTAGTACCTATAGCCGTACCTAATACCTGTAAATAATGCTTCTTATTAAATACTAAGTTATTATTATTTATTTATATTATATTATATTAGTTATATTATTCTCCAGGACAATGCGAGCTAAGTCCACAAGGTTCTCAGTAGGAATATAATTACCTGTTAACTTACCACGTTTGTCCAAAGCGGCTTTAAGAGCCTCCAACCCCTCAACATGGGGTATGTGGGGGTAAAGCCCAACCACATCTGCTGTGACTAAGATAGCCCCCTGAGGTAAAGTTCCGATATCCCTCACTATATTAAGAAAATGTTTAGTATCCTTAATATGGGATGGTATAGATGGCACCAAATCCTTAATATGATAATCTACAAACTCAGATATCTTTTCAGTGCAAGTATTTCACCCCGATATGACTGGCCTACCTGGGTTACCCTTCTTATGTATTTTAGGAAGGAGATAAAAACGACCTGCCCTAGGCTTACCATTGATGATAAGATAATCTAGAGTCTTATCATCTATAAATCCATCAGCAGACATTAACGTACGCTTCTATTTACTAGCTCCGTAGTATATTAAGGGTAGGGGAGGGTAGTATAGTTTGCTCTCGTCTCCAGTTCGGCCGAGCGCGGCTAACTGTCCAAAAGCACCGGTCACCGGTCAAGGGTGCACGTGGCTACTGACCCGTTTTGAAGAATGGCTAGCGGCCTCGGGCCGGTTCCTGAAAAGTCAGATAAATTTATTTGCCGATAAGACTTATCCGCGGGTTAAATTTGCATAGAGGTGGATAGCTATCCGACCGATAAAATCTGGTTCTTGAAAGCAAATTTATCCATCCGATAGCTATTGATAGATAAGCGACAAGGAAACTGGTTTGATGAGTGAATTGTACACAGTAAACCCGGTAAATCAGCAAATTTGAGCCCAGTTTACCTTAACTTTCGTTTTCTTTCACCACAGAATCCTCATAACATTTCTATGTTGTCTGCAATCGCCTCCATTCAGTCCCAACTTTGTTTTTAACTGGTTTAAAAAGCGCTCGTTCGACATGCTAGCAATTGAAGTCTCCCATTGACGCCAACTTGAAATTAAGAGCTTCAGTTTCACATATTGGACGTCGCTCAATGTCTCGAGATTCTTCGAGTTCTTAAAAAAAAAGTACGAAAAACGCCAAAACCCACCGAGCGCCATTTCGAATCACCACAGGCTTCCCAACTTGTTATTTGCAACCAATATGTTATAAGCGCTAATGATCATCTTCGAGCGACACCCTAGCACTTATATGACTAGATAAATGCTGGAGAGTTTGAAATCTATGTTAATTTGACGTTTCTCTAATACCCCAATAGTACGAGTTTTGAGTTTTATTCCCAAGCTTGGGAGATCTGTGCTCTCCCAATAACCATGGCAACAGCTCATCCGCCATCTTGAATTACATGACTTATCGGCAGATAGCGACTTATCGGGTCCTCCCGACCTCTGCTAACTTTATCTGCTACTTTATTAGAGGATAACTTTATCGGCTGTTTCAGGAACCCAATTTATCTACGAATACATTTATCTGGGGATAAAGTGCATATTTATCAACCGATAACTGCTAACTAAGCTTTCAGGAACCGGCCCCTGGACACAATAGAGAATACAATGGTCTCAGTGGTTGCCATGGTATTGCAATGTATTTTCTATTGTGTCCAGACCCCGACCGCGCTCTGTGGACCGACCGTTTTTCAGCACTCTGGAAGAACGATAAATTTCGACTTTGCAGTGAAAAATTGCAGGAAAATTCTGGTCTTTTGGATTATTTTCTCCAAAAGATGTGTTTATAAACTATTCTTCCATGGCATATAGGATTTGGAAGGGAGAAGGTGCCCGTTTTCTGCCAAAAAAGTTGCCTCGAAGAGTCAAAGTTGTGATTGCCAGCCCGTGAACCTTCCTAAATTGTGGTATTTTATTACGAGTTGGGAGGAGGTGAACCGAGATGAGGGTGGAAAATCGCCTAAATTGTTATGAATCACGAAAATGCTGTTAGTACTGCTTAGTAACTACCTAAGTGACCGGAAACAGCAGGTAAAACTCGGAAATACATGTTCCTCTTGGCAAACCATTTCCAAGGTAATCCCCCAGGGGTCAATAATGGGCCCGCTATTTTTTAACATATTTATGAACAATTTACAGCACGTCATACCACGCTCTCCACCTACGCGGACGATACCCAGATATTCTACGCGGGAAACACAATCCACCAAGTGGAACAGGCTATAAATTGCGACCTCAGCAAGACTGATGCATGGTATGAGGAAAACGACATTAGGAAAAAGCATGAAAAATATATAGCTATGGTTATTGGCAAGACAACAGACAACCCCGTGTTTAAATGCGAGGGCACTGCCATCCCCACTATAAAGGAACTACAGCTGCTTGATAATCAGTTAAAATTTGAAGGCCAAGTTGCAAAAATCTGTCGGAAGGACAGCCAACAACCTGCAGTTCTACGACAAATGAGAAAGATGCTCCAACTGAACATACATGTCAAACTTCACCAAGCTTTTATCGCCCCCCATTTAAACTATTGCTCCGAAACGTGGCATTCCTGCAGCAAGCGTCTGTCTAACAAATTAGAAAAAGTAAATGAAAGGGCGCTTCGCTTCTTATACTGTGACCACCAGTCAAGTTACAAAAACTGCTAGAATCAAATGGCCATAAAACTGCAGCAAATCGAAGGCTAAAAAATGTGATCTAAAGTTTTCAAAATTAGTTCTAAAAGTAGTAAGGTCCCTTCAAGTATTTCTGAGCTGATCAATATCAGGGACGCCAGTTATAACCTCCGAGGAGATGCAAAAATGACTTTACCTAAAGTAAACACTACTACATATGGGATGAAATCGTTTAGATATCTGAGTAGTAAGGGGTGTGAGTATAGGGGACGGCAGGAATGCGTAGAATGTGGTGAATGTGCCACACCTAGCTTAAAGGAAGTATCGGTATGTGTGGGCTGGGACCTGGGGGGGGGGGAAGGAATGCGTGAGTATCAAGTATCGGTATATGAGTTGCTCTGGTGTCTAGGGGAGGAAAGGAATGCATTGGTGGCGCATTTCTTGTTACGCTCAGGGTTCCGCTAAACGGGCCGCGTTGACCTAGTGCTGTGTGTTTATCATCCAGGGGGTAGTATAAGGTCATAGCGGCATCGTTGTATGATGTGTTGTCATATCTCTGTAATACGGTTGGATGGTGCATATGTTATTAGTTTTGGCCTTCAATTTTTTTGTTTTGTTGTTTCTGTTTTGTATTTAAAGGAAAAAACAAGATTCATGTTGGGCAAGTTAACGTTGAAAACACGGGACGACCGTAACAAGATTCCATATCGTGCTTGTGTCAACACAATACAATCAATTAAATGTAATTAGCGAGGGCTTGCATAATATCAGAATAAAGTACCCCCTACTATTACAATAAACAAAGTTCGTTCATGTACAGCAGTCATTTTATTGGCATTTAAGTCGAGATGAAAAAAAAAAAAAAAGAAATGGTATGGTATTATGCGTACTTTAGATGGTTGATGCTTGGTGTCCCAGCTATTACAAATAAACAACGTTGACAGCCCTAATTAGATTTCTTGCCTGATATCAGGATTAAGTGCCCAAACTATTAAAAATAAACAAAGTGGTGGTTCTAATCGCGTGCTATTTTCCTAATCATTTAGTGAATTATATTACGTCTGGATGAGAATTGATGCGCCCTGACAGATTTCACATATTTTTTGCCCTTCTATGGTAAGGTCACGGCAGTAAGGGTCAAATATTTTTTTTATTCTTTTACCGGGTGCTATTATTGGCAGGTACTTAGTTGTTTAGTTATGAACCCGCTTTTATAAAAGGGGGTACGGTATATATATATTTTTTTATTTCACACTATTAGCGATAATGGATATCGATGAGCCTTCATTACAAGAGTTACTAGAACTATTACCGAGTCCTGATGGTATTCCAACGTTTGGCATGCCACCATGGTACGGGTCATCAGAAGAAGCAAACCAGGAGTATGCTGTCTACGACTATATGGAATGGGTCCCAATGCGCCGTTCTTCCTCGTTTGTCTCGATTGAGAATGCCCCCGGCCCAAAAGGAAAACCGTTAATTTTAATTTAATTTATTGACTTTGCCCACGGAGAAAAAAAAAATACACATACATAATACGTTATACATGAGAAACAGAACATAAATACATACAATAACGAAAGGGCAGGGTATCCGCCACAGCTAGGCCAATTACGGCGTTCCAAGACTACTATTCATACTCGGGGCACACAACAGGGGGCGTTGTACCCGGGGGTGACAACTCTGGCAACTTGATGCGGGTCTTCACAAAAAGGCGACGATGGTGACATGCACGAAGAAAACTTCCTCAACCCCTTCTATTTCAAAATACGGTTCTCTTTTCTCGACACTTTTAGAATTCAAATTGCCGACGATAGTGGAAACATCATCAAGTTCCAATCGGGCGCTGTAAAAGTTGCCTTGCATATCAGGCCCCAAAAGAAGTGACTGTATTATTTAAAAGTTGGTCCCCTGAGCCCTCGCACCTCATTACTACGTACATACCCGGGCACACGACATGTCCCCCAACACCTGAGATGGTGAAGGCACCCAACTGGTTAAAGCAAGTCGCTATGGGGTTGCAAGAGAATATAGCCAAGGAGTTACGTGAAGACATGGCTCAGGGAGGGCCAGCTCAGAAAGGAAAGGAAAGATTTCGGGGAGCGCCCGTAACACAAGGAGGAAGGGGAAGATTCCGTGGCTCTCAACTCACCCAAAGTGGCCGCGGGGTCTTTTTTTGCTCCTGTGACCCAGGGTGGCCGTGGGGTTCAATGGTCATTGGCGCTTAATGGTTTACCCCCATTCCTAGGGATACCTATGCCAGCGCAGCGCGGTGGTGGAGGTGGCAGGAGTGCCCCAAGGGGGATTGGCAATACTTTGAGCACTGCCTACCAGCCCTCACTTATCCGCATTCAACCTCCCACTCCCTCACGCAAAAGACCAGGAACCACTGAGCCGTCTACTACAAAGAAAAGTAGGAAGGGATAAAAAGCCACCGCTATAACCGGCAGGCACCATTCAACATCAATACCATACACTGTCAGGAGCTCCGCAGCATGGCCGTCTCCGAAGCCACTGTTTACAAAACCTCCAAAATAGGTTATGGCAGAGAATTAGACTTATTTTCTTTACCCGATACCGACGTCACAGCCGCCAATAGGAAATACCTGAAGTACCCCCAAAAACCCAGGAAGATGACAAATACACGTTCATTATTCCGGCATCATCCAATTACATCGACCTGAAAAAGACGTTCCTTTCCATGATGGTCAAAATCACCAAGGCTGACGACAGCAACATAGATAACAACCAATCAGTCGGTCTGGTCAACTACCCCGTTGGGAGCCTTTTCAAACAGGTGAACATGAATACCCAGCTGATAACCAGGGACTGAAAAAATGGGGAGCGCTAACTAACGCCGCACGTGCAACCAAAGGCGTGGGTATTGTTGGAAATGTGCACTCTGACCTGTTCTCCAGCGACCGGTATTTGATACCTGATGTAGAGCTCAAATTGGAATTCTTCCTAAGCGGGCCTAAATTCGCACTGATGTCAACTGCCCAAGACGAGAAAATAAAGACACTTGACCTGGCCCTCAATTTCTACCACGTCGACACAGCCGTGTCTAACGGCCTTGAAATCTAGACAGCACTCAACGCGGGGTACACAGCCGAATACCTGATCGTGAGCACCACGATCCAGCCGCTGGTTATCTCTATAGGGTCGAACACCTTCCAAAAGTTCGACTTGTTTTTAAACAAAATTGGCGGCTGTGTTTGGAGGGGTACTGCCCAGTGACAAGCTGGGCAAGCAAAAAAGAAAAAGCGTTGGGGACACGGCCTACATCGTTAACACCGACCCTAGCAATAAACCTGGTATGCATTGGCTGGCGGGTGTCTACGAGACTCCTGACCATCTTGAGTTTTTCGACAGTTTTGCTTTTAACCCCCGCACTTATTGGGGTGGTATCCAACAATTTTGTCTCAAGCACAATATTATCGTGAAGAACAATCGTCGCGTCCAAGCCCTAACATCAGAGACTTGCGGGCGCCATTGTCTGTTTTACCTCTATCACCGCTCAAGGGGGAGTCACCCAATTCACAGATGCGCACAAGCCCTACGACCATAGAGTGGGGACAAACTACATCCGCTACACTTGGCAACAGTGTGCTAAAAAACAAAAAGACGTAATCAAATGTTTATGCCTAGGATAATAAGTTGCAAGAAAAAATTTGTAAGCATTAGCAGAAAGAGAGTTAAGCAACCTTAAACACTGCGTGTCTAAACCATTCCTTGCGGTCTATCATGGATGTAGTCTTTAACAACCCACGAGATCAGTTAGGCTGCCGTAACCTTGCTGCCCAGGCATTCCACAATAGGGTAGGTTTTGTCATGGATGCTTTCTTCGACTTTCATAAAAAACCGCTCCCACGTACTTCCTAGCGACCAGTGTTGTTACGTCTACGTACCAGTGGAAGACGGAAGGTCTTAACTTACACCCCACTACGTAACAATGGTAGCAGAGGAAGACCCCGACGCAAGTACCGCCGTTTGTCCCGTGTATGCGTCACCGAACACCTTGATGGGGAGGTGGTGACCAAATGCACCACCCGCCGTCGCACCACCTGACTCCAAACGGGGGATCTTTAAAAAGTATGAAAGACACAGGGCACTCGCAACTATGGACCGCCCACAAAAATGTGGACGCCACCGAGCGCCTCCCAGAAGGGGTCGGGGGAATTGAAAAGAGCCATGAAAAAGAACCCACGTTGTCGACTGTACCTGCCTGTGGCGAGGCTACGGCAGCAACGTAGCGGCCTCACCTTCCACAACCCCCATGGATTAGATAATAAAAGGACAGAATGCTATAAAAATACCACCTACCCATGCTCGGGAACTTATTAGGCGGTAAATGATATAAAACGCGCCGCTGGCTAGCCACAACCCTCATTCACACCATGCCGGTTACTGGGAAAAGAGGAAACCGTAAAAGCGGGAGGCGTCCGCGCCGCTGCAAGGACCGCTTAATTAGAAACGCACCTTTTCTCGAGATAGTACGTACCGCAAAACCGCCGCTCAGACGCCACCTCTTGGCCGGCGCCACCACTGAACAAGTGAACAGCGTAAACGAGATCGCACGCAATATTGTTGAGGAAAATGTTGTGCTCTCGCCTTACTACTACAAAAAACTCAGGCCGCATCGTGCCCGGTTAGGAAACATTGCCAACCGTTCTCTAGGAACCGCCACCCGGAAAAGGATTATGAACCAGCGTGGTGGTTGGGCAATCCCCCTTCTTATCGGTGCCCTGGGAAGCTCAACAGCGGCCCCTGTCCTGCAAAAACTCATATCAAAAATCAAAAACAATTGGTGGTTGGGAGGGGACGCGTATAAAAGCATCATCCCCACGAGAGCTAGCACCATTCCAAAGGTCCTACCATACCAGCGCGGAGGCAAAGCCAGTCAAGCGATGAATACTACAACAAAGCACGGCGATGTGTACTGATTCCCGAAGACATCACCCCTATCTTGGACAGTCTAAAAGTAAAAAATCGTATAGAGTCACCACCACAATACGGAACCATGTCACAACTCGCCAAAAAGATGTCAGCCACCCTGGATGACCCCCCCCCCCCCCCTCCCACAGGATATCAGGCTACGGGAATACCAACGACTCCACCGAGAGTTTTTAACATTGGCAGAGCAAACAATATCAGGAAGCCCCACCGTCAGCAGCATTGTCGAGGGGGAGATCATCAACACTCTTGTTAGCGCACCTACACCACCTCACGAGACCCCCCGACCACAATCGCTGCCCACTCCACCATCACACTCACCGTCAAAGATCCCACTACCTACTAAGAGAAAACAACTCCCTCCACCGCAGGAAACCCCTCGATCACGAACGGTACCCACATTACCAAACTACCCGCCACGACGACCAAACCCACGTCGACTTAAGACCCTGAAACAGTTAACCTCAACCCCCAGAGAATGGACTACTTTTTAGAAACGCAATAAAACAATCACAAACCACACTCTTCATTGTCTGTTTTTATTTCCCTTTTTATTAACAGTCTTTTTTTACAACCACTGTCACGCTTCCAAACCTCGGAAATCACGATACTGTCCAGACAAGAGTCAATTTTAAACAACGCGGCGCACAGCCGTTGGGCCTTTAGTTCTTTACTCTTGTCGCACACCCAGCGCATAAAAGTAAACGCCTCGACCCGTGGGCAATGGGGATCGACTAAATGCTTAGCGTGGCGACCACAATCCGCTTCAACAATCTCTGCGCTAAATTGACCCCCTGAATCCAGGGACCGGTAGTAGCGTAGTACTTTTCGAGGTTTAGACAGGGTATGCCAAGAGCGCCTAGTAGACGTCTTTCGTACACCCCACACTTGTGTCTGACGATCCCGCCTTGCCCGTAAAACTTTTACCACGCAGAAACCACAGCCTTCAACCTCTCGTGTTTGATAGCCCTCGGGGCTCGATCCTGAAAAGCCAGCCGATGGACGTGTCTCTCCACGTTTGTCACACTACGACGCTGCCACGGTCTGAGATCGTGCATCCTGATAGGGAGAATAAAATGCTGACCAAGGACCTCTTGGTGGTGGTGACAAAAACCCATCTTCTTTGTTTAAAACCCCTGCCCAATTTGGAACCCGTCCAGAACCAGCACAACAGTCACTTTCTCGATAGCAGTTTTTTTACCCTCAGGACTAGCCACAAACGTCCACTCAGGACCCGCTATAGTTTCACTACTCTTGGCATTGACCTCCTGCGGTCCGTTCAGCCTCTTTACTGTGCCGATCACGGAGAAACGTGCGAAGGGGTACTACAAGGGACCGCCAAATTACATAGGCACCTACACGTAGACCGAAACAAAGACCGAGACCGCCAAAAACACCACTCAGTAAACTCACGATAAAATGCTTGTACATTACCACTACAACCGCTGCACTGGGACAACAACTGGGAGCACCAGCCCTTGGCATGGCTATTTTATTAGCTAAACCATCCAACCGTATTACAGAGATATGACAACACCGTTAACCAGTGAAAAAGCACCTTTTTTTTATTCCTGTCAACGCATCATACAACGATGCCGCTATGACCTTATACTACCCCCTGGATGATAAACACACAGCACTACGTCAACGCGGCCCGTTTAGCGGAACCCTGAGCGTAACAAGAAATTTGCCACCAATGCATTCCTTTCCTCCCCTAGACACCAGGGCACCCCATATACCGATCATTGATACGCACGCATTCCTCCCCCCCCCCCCCCCCCCTAGGTCCCAGCCCACACATACCGATACTTGACACCGGAAATCCTTTAAGCTAGGTGTGGCACACCCCTTACTACTTATCTGGCCCCCCGGCTTTGGAATGCTATTCCAAACGGACTTAGAAAAATACAAGGGTACCGCGCATCCAAGCGCAGTATAGATGAACTAGATCTTTCTTGCACTTTATGGCCGATATTTTTATACCTTTGACATTCGTAATAATGTAAATAGTTAATTCCCAAAATTTTACACCATAGAAACTGTACATAGAATTTTATACTTATATATTTACATATTTATCTTTTATCTATTTTTATATATTTTATGTTCGTGAATTATCTGAAAACTAGCTTGTAGCTACGTATAATTTCACGTTAATAAAGTATTTATCTATCTAATCACGGCTAAAACGGAACAAGATCAATCTATGACAACAGCTTCAAGAAATTGGCTTTATTACAGATATATTGGGTAAACAAATTAAAAATAATATTCAATACACGAACATTTCGTCTGGTTTGTCCGTGATTTTCGTAATAATATCAATCGCGCGTTAAATAGGAGCACATTCTGCCGTGCTCCATAAAGTAATAAGTATTCTGAAAGACTTAAAGGCGCATTGTTACCAGTTAACTTCCGTCTGACAACTTCAGTCTGATTAAATATTGATTTATTTTGTCTGATATCTGGATATGATTAGAACAGAATAAAGCAAGATAAATTTCTTTCAAGCCATCTCAAGCTATGGTTAATGTTTAGAATAAGCGATTAATTATTGATAAAAGAGTTATACACAATAATATTGAGGTCAGGAAGAAGCTATCACAGATAAAGTCTAAGAAGAAGTGATATGACTTTACCAATCTATTATCATACAAAATATAACCCTTTTGCGCCATTTTGTGATTGCATTGCACTGTCTGTGTACAACCCCTCTTTGTACAACTGATTAATTATTGATAACAGCCACATATGTAATTATTGTTTAGCGACACAAGTTTGCTTAGTGTATCAATATTGAAGTTTGAATATTGAAGCTATCACAGATAAGTCAAAGAAGAAATGCTATGACTTTACCAATATCGATTCTCCTTCTTGGTCTCGTGGCAAGAATGTGCCACACTCAAGGTAACCACGCCAAACCTTTTGTAGACGAAAAATAAGGAAACAAAAAGGAAATAAAAAATTTTCTAAAGGAAATCCTTTAGAAAATTACCAAATTATCAATAATTAGATAAGGACTATATTAAATGGTGACTATAGGCTTTTCAATTTAAAGTGGACGTTCTGCCCTGAACGTCTTGCTTTTAAATTCCCAGAGGGCACTAGAAGAGTGGTTTATTATCGAATACACCACTAGGGAAACAAAGCAACGCGTAAAGGAACTTTTATGAAAAATTTTTGCCAAACCTTTTCTAGACGAAGAAAGGAAACGAATCCTTTAGAAATACTTTCGTCATCCGATTATCATAACTAGTGATGGTGACTTTAGGCTTTTCAATGTAAAGTAAACGTTCTGTTCTCTATGTTTTTCTTTGCAAATTCCCAGAGGGCACTAGAAGAGTAGATTAAATGCGAAACTTGCGAACATGACGTTCAGCTAAATACCCTCATAGGCCTCTGTGTTCTATTTTTTTTTTAACTCGAAAGGGGAGCGTATAAGATAGATAGTTTATTTTAATTCTCCGTTTCCCTGTTTTTTGGATCTGGAAGTTTGGGGACCTTCAAAAATATCAGATGCTATAAACTACTAGTTTTAGATGGTTTAAATTTCTCGCTACATTATTAATAACTTTTGGTATTCTTTTTTACATTTTAACTAGGAAAGTGTTACGCTTATTTTGTTGTGCTTCTAAGGGGAAAAGGGGCTTAATAAACAGAGAGGAATATTCTGGCTTACAAAGGGGCTTAAAAGAGATGGAGGGAAGCACCTTTAGAATAGAGTCTTGCGGTGGGAATAAAATAGGAATAGCTTATTGCTTGTACTCAATTTGTCAATCCTTTTTCAGATCCCTGCCGCAACATGCATTTTCCTTCTCCGCTAGAGGACCACGCCCTCTTTAACCACACCCTTCAGAATATAACTGATATATCAGTCTGGAACTGTCAAGTAAAGTGCTATGTGAACCAAGCATGTCGTGCTGTGAACTATAAGAAAGGCGCGAATCTCGGGAGCTGTGAACTGCTGTCCGCCAAAGCTGGATCCTTCCCTAAAGACCTGCTGAAGCTCCCAGGAATCGACTACTACGGCCCCAATGTATGTCCAAACAACCTCATGCGCGCTTGATGTAAAGTGGTTGTTACAGAAACTTATAAGCTCTGGAATGTTTACCGTAATTTTCTGGGGGAGCGAAGCATTTACCCATTTAAGCAAAGTATTTAATTGGCCCTTTGATACAAATTCATTTGAGGCAAACGCTGGCACTAGATAAGCAATACCATACTTTTTTTAACCCTTTACCTACAACTTCATTTTTAACCTTATTCAGACTTTGGGGGGGGGGGGGGGTCTCTTTAAGCCCCCCTCCGGGAAAATTTCTATAACTTCTGAACCATAGAAGCTAAGTAGCTAAAACTTGGTGACTTTTCCTAAAAACTATCTGCGGACGTTTTTTGATGCCATTGACATGCTTAGGAGACGCTCCATGTTACCATGGCAACCTTTTATTCACACAGTTTTTCAAAAACTAAAAAGTAGTGAATTTTTCATATTTTGGTCCTGTTTCTCACATTTAAATGCCTCTTTTTGATTTCCAAATTTAAATAAGTGACAAGTTTCACAACAGCGCTAAAATGTTTTTACTTCGGATATCTGGGGGGAGGGGTGGATAAATTTAGCACTTTCAAAGCTGTTGTAAAAAATGTCACAAGATTTACAAGATGACACTTTAAAAGCTAATGTTGTGCATCTATCATTACTATGAGCAGTAATACATGCATGCAAATCGTTTTTTCTGTAATAATTCAAGAGTTTTTTATTTCGCAAAAATCATAAGGATCCAAGATGGCGGACCCGGAAATTCTTACCAAAAAATGACAACAAATGTTTTCATGGCTTTTTTGCATTTTAAAACCGTTAAAAGGTTGATTTTGACATATCTGAATGATGCAAAATGATTTCAAACCGATATTTTATAATTTAGGCAAAATTTGAAAGAATATCTAAACACCGATTTGTTACCTCATTTTTACGTCATAATTGATTCGACCACACCCAAAATAAGGCGTTGCGATTCCTTGCACGGTGGCGATTATTGTCTGTAAGTTTGATGGTCATAGCCTAAGCAGTTCACGAAAAACGGAGGGGGCCCTGTTAGCCCCCACCCCCTAGTTACAGACAGCTCAAAATAGCCCAGTCTGAATAGGGTAGGCGCTTCATTGCAAACCGTCCTAATAAAGGCACAGTTTACGATCTGCTTAAATTTGATTAATTGATTATCTGTATATTAAAACGCCCCACCGTTGACGCTGCATCTATGCTAAGTCTACGAAGTTTATTCTGGAGTCACCACATTTATACGATAGCTAGGCTAAGGCTAGTAGAAATGCTGTGGTTTTTTTTCTTTTTCTTAGGAGGTTTGCGTTCCAAATCCTTGTCCCTCGGCCAACATGACCTGCGTTGAGTTAAAGGGGAATCCAAGATACAGATGTGAGTGTCCACAGGGATACATCGGTTCCGCATGTGAAACAGGTAAAAGCCTTATTCAGAGATTATAGAATATATAGAACATCATTAAAGCTATTTTTGTGCTTCTTTCGTAGATGTTGATGAGTGTTATCCTGGACATTACAATTGTCACCAGGACGCTACTTGTGCAAACACAATTGGCTCTTTCGCATGCACATGTAAACCTGGGTATACAGGAAACGGAGTAAGCTGCGAAGGTAATGAACCACCAACCGATATTAGTAATAATAATACTGTTAATTCGCAAAATGTAATTTAAGTAAAGAACGCTAAAAGTTTCAACTGTTCAACGCGAAGTGCAACAAAATATTTAACGCCAAAGGTATTACGCATGATGTAATAAGTTTATCTATTGACTAAAAGCTAAAAGTAAGCTAGTTTACTTTTATATCAGTCAATAGAATATTTTAGTTTTATCACATTTAGCGTTTAAGGTTGTTGCCTTTCGTGTATGATTACGTTTAGCGTTGAAAGTTATTACATTTTGTGTTAGAAGTACATTTTCCCTGAAAGTTATAACATTTCGCGTATAGATTACATTTTAAAGTGAATTTATGACACTTCGTTTTAAGATTACATTTTGCGTGAAAATTTTTACATTTTGCGTTAAGATTACATTTTGCAGAAAAACACGTAAAATCTACTACCTAGAAACGAAAAACAAAAAGGTAAACAAAGCACATACAAGAGTAGTGTATATTCCACCATTAAACTTGTGTTTGATATTATCATAGGTTACTTCAATTATATATAAGAATGAGACTGTCGTTGGTATTTTTGCTGTAAATCTCGACGTTTGGTGATAAAACTTGTAGTTTAGAAGGAAAGCGTAAACAGCGAATTCGGCTTTCTCTTCTACTTCCCCGCAACAAAATCACTGCAAGTAGACAAAAATAGCTTTGAAAACACATAAACACATATTACCTACCGAAGATAGCACCGCTATATTTTATCATTCCCAAGTTTTCGTATTTTGAGCAGGATTTGTGCCGTTTTTATTAAACAATCAAAACTCATACTTATCTATTTCTATGCTTGTCGACGACAAGATTTTCACCAAAAACAAGACGAGTTTCCTTCATGTAAGGTGACCGTGTTTTATTTCCCAAGTCACAGGAAAACCCCTATAAAAGTATTTATTTTACATAAATTCCGGCAGGATCCACTGACCTCATCCGACATGTTCCACAATTTGTGGGTTGCACTTCGCTGGCTTCTATTTGCCGATTTCTGATTGGATATTCGTGCGCGCGTCGGATCTATGAATTACTATAGCATGTTCTAAACTCATATACATTAAGTACAGTTTTAGACGAAATAAGTTTGATCTACAGACCCCAGCAATTATCACTTGCGATTATAAGATATTGATAAACTTATTACCCATTTATCACTGCAAGAACTGCTTCTGTTAGAAGCGCGATGCGGAGCTTCATAAGTATAGAGAAATTTCATAGTTCGCAATATTCATGACTGTGTACTTGTGCTTGACAGATTGCGCTATTGGTATCATAACTTAGATTGTGTTTCTTTTTTAGATATTGAGGAATGCTCTTCTGGAAGCAACAATTGCCACCGGGACCATGCTTCTTGTGCAAACACCATTGGCTCCTTCGCATGCACATGTAAACCTGGGTATACAGGAAACGGAATAAACTGCGCAGGTAATGAACCAACAACCGATATTAGTAGTTATAATACATCTTGTGTGAAATCTATTACATTTCGATATTTGAGACTACATTTTGCAGGAAAAAACATGTAAAATTTACTACCTAAAAACAAAAAATAAAAAGGCAAACAAACCACATACAAGAGCACTGAAAATTACACCATTAAACTTGTGTTTGATATTATCCTAAGTTATTTCCATTATCTATAAGAATATTATATTGATTTAGGCACTGCCTAAAAGCGGAGCCAGCATGACTTTTTTTCAGCATAAACTTGTGTAGAGCCCCCCTTCCCTGCACTTTCACTTGCATCATGTTCCACCGCCCACAAAAACGCCACCATACGTAAAACTAAAAAGATTGCATGTTCTATAAATACTGCAATTATTATTTAAATGTGTATTAAAAAGTATTTATTGACATTACTAAGATATTGATGAATGCGCAGGTAACGAAAACCATCAACCGTTATTAGTAGTGATATAACTGTTAATTCTCAAAATTTAATTTAAGTAAGGAACGCTAAAATTTACAACTTTTCAATGCGAATTGCAACAAAATATTCAACGCCAAATGTATTACTCATAATGTAAGAACTTTATCTATTGACTAAAAGCTAAAAGTTGACTTCGCTTTAAGATTACATTTTGCGTTGACAGTTATTACATTTCGCGTTAAGATTACATTTTGCGCGAAAGTTATTGCATTTTGCGGTGTAATAGCATTTCTATAGCATGTTCGTAGCTCATATATTAAGTTCGGTTTAAGACGAAATTGATCGACAGTCTCCAACAATTAACTCAGGCGATTATAAAATATTGGTTATGTTATTTCCCAGTATCTATATCATCGACTGCAATAACTGCTTCTTTTTAAATGGCTAATTTAGACTGCACGATTAAGTTGTATGCAATACCTCTACAACACGAGCGCCACGTGCAAAAACACTATTGCCTCATTTAGCTGCGCGTGTAAAGTTGGGTTTGCCGGTGGGTTCTGAGTACAGAACTGCTTAGGTATGCAACAGCAATACATAATTTTTTTAAAATAATTACATATCACAGAACATTTGTCTCTTTTTTGTTTCTTTATCTTTCAGACATCGACGAGTGCTCCCTTGATGTAAACAATTGTCATGCGAATGCCACGTGCGCGAATACCGCTGGATCCTTCACCTGCACTTGCAGATCTCGGTATACTGGAAACGGCGTAAACTGTACAGGTAAAGAATTAATATATACTGTCATTGGTTAAAAACATAATAGAAAATCAGACGCAAATGAGCTTGTGGCTACTAATTAGATATTGACGAATGTTATCCTGAAAACAACTTAGGTCAAAAGAGCGCTACTTGTGCAAACACTATTGACTCCTCCAAGTGCAATAAGCACCGCCACGTAGCCATGATTTCTCATAGTTATAGGGTGGCTGGAAGTTATTTGCTGACATTTTTACAGTTTCGTGGCAGTTATACATATCATATCCCAAACAATTATATGGACGTATTAAAATAACATCTTGATTTTTTTCTTTTAGGTTTAACGGCCTATTCGCATGTTGGATGTTTCAAAGACACGGAGGATCGGGCCATCGCGTTACCTTGGATTCATCCATCAACTCTAGAGAAGTGTTTTAAAGAAGCCCTTAGACGCGGAAACATAGTATTCGCAATGCAGGCAGGAACATATTGCTTTAACAGCCCAGACGCACATCACACTTACAACAAGTATGGTCCCTCAACTGGCTGCAGCGGCGGGAACGGGGGAGCCTGGGCCAATGACGTATATCGCATCAATTACTAAGTCACTGTGACATATCTCACGTCATGTTAGGGATAGTGGAAAGGGTCAGAAGCACTCTCTGACCCAATTTTTTTTTTAATTTCGAATTGATTTGGTAACAAATAAACTACAATTTCCAAAAAAGAATTTTCTTTTTATCTCAAAAGAATCGCGAGTTAAAAGGAAAGTTCGTTTAACGTCGAATATAGACATAACACGAAAGGTGTCACAAATCCTTTAATCCTTTTTAGACACAGCATCCCACAACTAATTTGGTGCTCGTTATTCAGCTTTAAAACGATATATTATTCGCAATATTTCGTTAAATATTAGACACATTCTACGAGAGCCGGTCGACGACCCTTTCCACTATCCTTAAATTCAACTCACACAGCACTTGCGTACATACACTATATGCTAGGTTTTATGGTAGATATTAATGTACCTCGCTGGTAATTGTTTTAAAAACTTCGCTCAAATTGAAACCCGCTTAGTAGCCCCTTCAAAGAGTGCGATCGATCTGATCTTTGGCGAACATAATCACCAGTGCTTCTAGTTTGCAAATCCTAAAATAAAATTAGATATTTATAATCAGCGACCGCAACGCACGCGCAAATGAAATCGCAGATTTGGGAGTTTAGTACAAAAACTGTAGTTGCAAACCAAGAGATCAAGAGATACAATTTAAAACTCAAAGGCATTTTGAGAAGGATCAATTTTGGCGTCCAAAAACGCATTCTATCAATATCACGTTTAATCACATAGAGACTCTTGCTAACAAACTCATTAAAGGTGGTGTAGATTATGGATGCAGTGATGCTAATAAATAGAACTCACATATTGCTTTCGATGCAGAAAGAAGGATACTATGTAATATGCATGAATGGAATGAAATGTAATGCACATGCTGAGATAAAAAATATTTTGTTTACGACCTTCACATTTGCTCTCTAGGGTCGCTAAACATGACTCAAGCGCGTTCCCAGGATTAACCGTGATGGTTATGGGGGGAAGGGGGGTGATGCGCAGTCATAGGTATCCTATGTGAAAAGGATATTGAAAAGGATTCCTTAATAAGAAATGGCTCACTTTTTGGCCGGAAAGGGGGGTGGGGGGGGGGGGGGGGAGCGCACACTGCGCACCCCCGTTTGAATCCCCTTTGCCCGGTTAACCCGATCACCAAGCGAGTTTTCAAACCGTCCCGGTAGTTTAAAATGGCTCACGGACTTCTTAAAGCCTTAGGTAACTCGATCCTTAGTGATGTCTGATTACGAAGTATACTTCACTTTAAGTACTACAAGTACTAGGGGATTTTCTGAAGGAGTGCACCGTAATAATCTCTCATGTATTACTTACCTGTCCCTCCGCCAACTGAAAATTTCTGAGTTTTAGATCTTGAAAAAGTATGAAATCCGAATCCAATGAGCCGGTGATAGGCTCGCGTGTTTTCCACCTGGCGGGGAGGGTAATATAGTTTGCTCTCGTCTCCAGTTCGGCCGAGCGCGACTAACTGTCCAAAAGCACCGGTCACCGGTCAAGGGTGCAAGTGGCTACTGACTCGTTATAAAGAATGGCTTGCGGCCTGGGGCCGGTTTCTGAAAAGTCAAATAATTTATTTGCCGATAGGTTAAATTTGCTTAGCGGTGGATAGCTATCCGACCGATACAATCTGGTTCCTGAAAGCAAAGTTATTCCTCCTATAGCTATCGGTAGATAAGCGACAAGAAAACTGGTTTGACGAGTAAATTGTACACAGGAAACCCGGTAAATCAGCAAATATGAGCCCAGTTTACCTTAATTTTCGTTTTATTTCACCAGGGAATCTTCATAACATCTCTATGTTGACTGCAATCGCCTCCATTCAGTCCTAACTTTGTTTTTTAGGTTAAAAAAGCGCTCGTTCGACATGCAAGCAATTGAAGTGTCCCATTGACGCCAACTTGAAATTGAAAGCTTCAGTTTCACATATTGGACGTCGCTCATTGTCTCGGGATACTTCGAGTTTTTCAAACAAAAGTACGAAAACCGCGCCATTTTGAATCACCACAGGCTTCCCAACTTGTCATTTGAAACCAATATGTTATAAGCGCTAATGATCATCTTCGAGCGACACCCTAGCATTTATATAACTAGATAAATGCTGGAGAGTTTTAAATCTATGTTAATTTGACGTTTTTCCTTCTCTAATACCCCAATAGTACGAGTTTTGAGTTTTATTCCCAAGCTTGGGAGCCCCGTGTTCTACTAATAACCGTGGCAACAGCTCATCCGCCATCTTGTATTACATGACTTATCGGCAGATAGCGACTTATCGGGTCCTCCCGACCTCTGCTAACTTTATCTGCTACTTTATCAGAGGATAACTTTATCGGCTGGTTCAGGAACCCAATTTATCTACGAATACATTTATCTGGGGATAAAGTGCATATTTATCAACCGATAACTGCTAACTAAGCTTTCAGGAACCGGCCCCTGGACACAATAGAGAATACAATGGTCTCAGTGGTTGCCATGGCATTGCATTGTATTTTCTATTGTGTCCAGGCCCCGACCGCGCTCTGTGGCCGACAGTTTTTCAGCACTCTGGAAGGACGATAAATTTCGACTTTGCAGTGAAAAATTGCAGGAAAATTCTGGTCTTTTGGATTATTTTTTCCAAGAGATGTGTTTATAAACTATTCTTCCATGGCATATAGGATTTTAGAGGGAGAAGGTGTCCGTTTTCTGCCAAAATAGTTGTCTCGAAGAGTCAAAGTTGTGATTGCCAGCCCGTGAACCTTCCTAAATTGTGGCATTTTATTACGAGTGGGGAGGAGGTGAACCGAGATGAGGGTGGAAAATCGCCTAGACTGTTATGAATCACGAAAATGCTGTTAGTACTGCTTAGAAACTACCTAAGTGACCGGAAACAGCGGGTAAAACTCGGAGATACATGCTCCTCTTGGCAAACCATTTCCAAGGTAATCCCCCATGGGTCAATAATGGGCCCGCTATTTTTAACATATTTATGAGCAATTTACAGCACGTCATACCACTCTCTCCACCTACGCGGACGATACCCAGATATTCTTCGCGGGAAACACAATCCACCAAGTGGAACAGGCTATAAATTGCGACCTCAGCAAGACTGATGCATGGTATGAGGAAAACGACATTAGGAAAAATCATGAAAAATATAAAGCTATGGTTATTGGCAAGACAACAGACAACCCCGTATTTAAATGCGAGGGCACTGCCATCCCCACTGTAAAGGAACTACAGCTGCTTGATAATCAGTTAAAATTTGAAGGCCAAGTTGCAAAAATCTGTCGGAAGGACAGCCAACAAACTGCAGTTCTACGACGAATGAGAAAGATGCTCCCACTGGACTTACATGTCAAACTTCACCAAGCTTTTATCGCCCCCCATTTAAACTATTGCTCCGAAACGTGGCATTCCTGCAGCAAGCGTCTGTCTGACAAATTAGAAAAAGTAAATGAAAGGGCGCTTCGCTTCTTATACTGTGACCACCAGTCAAGTTACAAAAACTGCTAGAATCAAATGGCCATAAAACTGCAGCAAATCAAAGGCTAAAAAATGTGATCTAAAGTTTTCAAAATTAGTTCTAAAAGTAGTAAGGTCCCTTCAAGTATTTCTGAGCTGATCAATATCAGGGACTCCAGTTATAACCTCCGAGGAGATGCAAAAATGACTTTACCTAAAGTAAACACTACTACATATGGGCTGAAATCGTTTAGATATCTGAGTAGTAAGGGGTGTGAGTATAGGGGACGGCAGGAATGCGCAGAATGTGGTGAATGTGCCACACCTGGCTTAAAGGAAGTATCGGTATGTGTGGGCTGGGACCTAGGGGGGGAAAGGAATGCGTGCGTATCAAGTATCGGTATATGGGGTGCTCTGGTGTTTAGGGGAGGAAAGGAATGCATTGGTGGCGCATTTTTTGTTACGCTCAGGGTTCCGCTAAACGGGCCGCGTTGACGTAGTGCTGTGTGTTTATCATCCAGGGGGTAGTATAAGGTCATAGCTGTATCGTTGTATGATGTGTTGTCATATCTCTGTAATACGGTTGGATGGTGCATATGTTATTAGCTTTTATTTCCGTTTTGAAAAAAAAAAGGCGGGGGGGGGGGCAGTTTAAGGTTTTATTTCCTGTTCTTTTTAGGGTTATCTCCAGGCTACGTTTGTGCTTAGTGTACCTCTTGCCTTCATGCTTTTTACCGAGGTGGTGGGCTTTACTGATGTTTATGTATCCTCGCCACTTTCTCCCTACGATGATGGCACGCCGCAACATCAAATCAGCCAGGTCCTCTAAAATGGTTCACGGGATCCGCGCAAGGCTTGTTCACTGGTAGAGAGGAATGCTCTGCTAGCTTCCCTCCCAGTGTTTATAGAGGCCTATCACGCTCTCGACGTGGTACATACCAAACTAGCCATTTGTTTATCTGTGTTTGGAGCGATTTTATGCGTACCGCTAGGTTTGAGAACGTGGTTGAGGTATTTTTCCTTCAGCGTAGGTCCATTTCTAGTGGTTGTACTATTTTGTTTCTTATCGTAGAGGGCTGCCTAGAAGTCTGAACATTGTTTCCTTATGATGGAAAAGCAATGGTGGCTTGTGTTGGAGTAGGAATCGGAGTCATTTTTAATGAGTTTCGTTTGGGATTATGCGTTTTAAGACGCTGTTTTTGTTTATACAAGGTCACGCAAGAAATGGTCGCCGTGTTTGATCGATATGCTAAGGGTCTGGGATCTAGGGGTTGGTTGCTATGTAAGGAATGCTAGATATCTGGGTCTGGGTTCTAGGGGATGGCAGTTATGTGTGGGACACAGTCAAAAGTCTATAAGAATGCAAAATTATTTTTAGCCCAAAGGTATAGCATTGTGCAGCTAGACTAGTCATTATGGCTTCCTCTATGCAATGTTTCTGCGAAGTTGGCCTTAAAGAGGTCGGTCGAGGCGTTTTTAAGTGCGGTACAGTGCTCAATTATGAAGCTGACCCACAGGTCATTGGGTGCGGGCTGTATTGCTCAAATACTCAATACCAGAAGCTTTGCGAGGCCATTCCGCAAACAGCAGACGCTGTTTGCATAGCATAATATCGCGCTAGGATCTCGTGTAAAAGCAAAAACAAACAAATATTCGCTAGTGAGTGTTTAACTGATATCAGCATTAAGGTTTTATAAGCAGGGCCTTCAATTTTTTTTTTTTTTTTGGTTTTTGTTTCTGTTTTGTATTTAAAGGAAAAAACAAGATTCATGTTGGGCAAGTTAACGTTGAAAACACGGGACGACCGTAACAAAATTCCATATCGTGCTTGTGTCAATACAATACAATCAATTAAATGTAATTAGCGAGTGCTTGCATAATATCAGAATAAAGTACTCCCTACTATTACAATAAACAAAGTTTGTTCATGTACAGCAGTCATTCTATTGGCATTTAAGTCGAGATGAAAAAAAAAAAGAAATGGTATGGTATTATGCGTATTTTAGATGGTTGATGCTTGGTGTCCCAGCTATTACAAATAAACAACGTTGACAGCCCTAATTAGATTTCTTGCCTGATATCAGGATTAAGTGCCCAAACTATTTAAAATAAACAAAGTGGTGGTTCTAATCGCGTGCTATTTTCCTAATCATTTAGTGAATTATATTACGTCTGGATGAGAATTGATGCGCCCTGACAGATTTCACATATTTTTTGCCCTTCTATGGTAAGGTCACGGCAGTAAGGGTCAAATATATTTTTTTAGATTCTTTTTACCGGGTGCTATTATTGGCAGGTACTTAATTGTTTAGTTATGAACCCGCTTTTATAAAAGTGGGAACGGTATATATTTTTTTATTTCACACTATTAGCGAGTCTTAATGGATATCGATAAGCCTTCATTACAAGAGTTACTAGAACTATTACCGAGTCCTGATGGTGACAGTCAGGACCCCATCGAAGAAGATGGAGAGCAGTATCTCCAAGAGCTATTAGCCTTACTCTTTTACTTACTCCCACCATGTAGTGATGATGATGGGGCTGGTGATTCACCATCAGAGTTAGAGCCGGACTTTTTCGAGGATGTGTTAGGCGCTCAGGATGAATTTGTAGCCCAAAATCAAGATGAGACCCCGGTGACTTACTCATCCCTTGGGGAGTTATTTAACGATTGTTATGGCAACGAAACAGCGCAAGCGGGTGGAAGTCAACGCTTTGTGAGTGGTGATGTGGACAGTGACTCTTTACAGGGGTATTCTCTACAACAAGTCTCTACGCGGCATAGCCGCAAATTCAACACCGACTTAACCGACTACTTTCTAACCATCAAACTGCCTGAGAGAGACGACCTTGAAAAGGCGCTTGAGGACTTAGAGCGCGTGCTTCAGCGACTCCTCGATGATGTTTTAGGAGATTTATCCCCGCAAGATTTCGCCCGCATCACGTTGGACGCGCCAGGCCTAACAAACCCGATCTCCCTACCCTATATGCCACGACAATATCTCACGCCTAAGCGCCTAATCGATGTGATGGAAACTGTGGCTCAGTCAAATGCAAATTTTGTACTGCACGGTCGCTTTTCTGTGCGCGTGTACCACACCCAAATGCCACGTGGTGGTAGCTGGAAGGTCCACAGCGGGTCCCTGGGGATCGCAGATTTGGAGACGTGGTTGCGGGAAAATGGGACGATTGTAAGAATAAAGAATACAGATGAAATGTGTGCCGCTAGAGCTATCGTGATGGGGTTGGCACACAAAACAGAGGATATACAGACATATCGACGGTTGTACCATACCGGGGATGGTGGGCGTTATCTGCTCGAGCAGGGCCGGCGTGCCAGGGCGCTCCACGAGGCCGCGGGGGTCCCTATTCGTAAATTCGGTCTCGAAGAACTGGCGGAATTCTAAAAGCTTTTCGCGGGTCAAGGTATTGAGATTAACGGGATCCCCCAGCAGTACCTTAACGTCGTTGTATACTCCGGTGACTTGGTGGACCCCAAGCATCACCTATGGCTATATCATACCGGTGACCACTACCAGTATGTGACCAAGGTACCGTGGCTACTGGGGCGCGCATATTTCTGTTTAAAGTGTAAGAAACCCTATTCAAACCGTGAGGCGCATAGCTGCGTGGAGCTGTATCGGAGTTGTGGCCGGGAGGGATGCTCACCTACCCCTACTTCTAGAGGAGATGCCCCCCGTTGGGATTGGATGTATTGTGGGGTATGCAATAAGTATTTCCGGACATTGACTTGTTACCAAAATCATAAGGAGATCCGGGGGAGGCGGGATAAAAAATTGGACGTTTTGTCAGCGGTACTATAAATGCAATGACTGCGGAAAGTCTGTTGACAAGTCAGCGCAGAGGAAAAGTGGTGATGAGCATGTTTGTGGGGAGTACCGCTGCAATATCTGTAAGCAGTTGGTACCCCAAGACCACCAATGTTTTGTGACGGTGGGGGAGGCGGTTGTACCAGCGCACAACGACGAAGACATGGATTCTCTCCTTATTTTTTATTTCGAGGCTATGCCTTTAACAAACAAGCATACGTCGAACTATGTAGCGGTTCAGAAACTCTGTAGACTTTGTAAAGACGCCCCAATGGATGTGATGGAGTGTATGAAGTGTGGCCAGCGAAAGCATGGTTTCCGGATTGTGGCCGAATTCTGCTCCTGGCTTTTTTCAGGGGCAAACCAAGGCTACACATGTCTTGCCCATAATTTCAAAGGGTACGACTGATTCCTTGTGCTGGAGTGGGTGTTTGTCAACGGGTACAAGCCCACTGTTATCTTTAACGGAGGAAAGACATTGTACATGAACTTTCCCGCATACAAAGTGGACACACTAAATTTTATGCCTGTGGATTGAACAAGATGCCAAAAACGTTTGGTTTCGAGCACATTGCATGCAAAGGTACTTTTCCACACCTCTTCAATACCCCCCGACCACCAAGATTACGTTGAAACCATCCCCCCTTTGGAATATTACGACCTCCCTGGAATGAAGGATGAGGCAGCACAGGCGCTAAGGACTTGGCACGCTGGCGAGGTGTCCAGGGGCGCCGTGTTCGACTTCCAACAGCAACTAGCAAGTTACTGCCACAAGGATGTCGAGGTGTTGACAAGGGCAGTGTAGCCTACGACCGGGAATTTCGTGAAGCTGGGGGGATCCCCGCGTTCAAGTCAGCTATCACTTTACCTTCCTTGTGCATGAAGATTTTGCGTTTGAACCACCTACCCGAGCAGAGTGTAGCAGTGATCCCACCCAGAGGTTACCGAGGGAACGATGTTCATTCATTAAAGCGCTACAATGGCTCGAGTGCAAGACACATGAGGATGGGGTGTTCATCCAGCATGCAGGGAACGGTGGTGAGGTCAAGATCGGGCGTTACAAAGTGGATGATTTCGCGCAAGAGACCAACACTTGTTATCAATACCATGGGTGCCTGTTTTACGGTTGCGCAATTTGTTATGACCCTGACACCAGGAACCCGCTGAACCATGTCCTAATGAGAGGCTTGCGCGAGCGTACTCGCGATATCTCCTTACACCTCAGCGATCTAGGTTTTAATCTGGTGGAGGAATCGGAGTGTCAATTTGACAAGCGACTGGCTAGCGAGGCTCACCTACAAGCTGTAGTGAGTGACGTTGAATGTAGCAAAGTACTTGAGGCGCGTAATGCTTTTTTCGGGGGTCGTACGAATGCTATCCAACTTCGCTGTGATGTTTCCGAGGAACCCGCTGGGACAATTATTGAGTACAAAGACTTTTGTTTACTTTATCCGCACGTCAATTCTCGCGAATTATCCAAAAGGCCACCCGCATGTCATCATTTGTGACTTTGGGCCGGTAACAGGGTATAAGGGGTTGCTCAAAGTACGGTTCCTGCCACCACGCGACCTCTACTTCCCAGTCCTCCCAATGAGGATTAATGACAAACTGATGTCTGTTTGTTGTCCACGTTGCGCTGAAGAGGAACGCCAGGATAGGGGCTGCGACCACACCGATAACGATCGAACAGCCGTGGGTACTTGGACCCATGTGGAGCTGGCCAAAGCCTTGGAGAAACGTTACCGTGTCCTCAAAGTATATGAGGTATGGCACTGGGAGGAATGGGGCCAGCTGTTCGGGGGGTACATCGCACAGTTCTTAAAAAACAAGCAAGAGGCCTCTGGCTGGCCTGCATGGTGCCGGACCGACGATGACCGGGAGCGCTACTTAAAAATTACCTGGAGCACGAGGGTATAAGGCTGGACCCCCAGCGTATCAATCGGAACGAGGGACGTCGGTGCGTTAATAAAATGGCGCTGAACAGTATGTGGGGGAAGTTCGGGGAGCGAGACAACCCCCGGCGTACCGAGTACATTATAGTAGGGCGGAGAAAGCTTTCAAAACCGCTAACAAAGACGAACGGTCATAAACAATCCCCAAAGGTCTCAAAGAAATCGTCCAAACAACGCAATGGTAGCTACTATGATCCCTCGGACCCGGCGGCCTATGGTGGCGTGGATAAATTGGCGCGGGCCATACGTAACAAGGGGTTAACTCGTCAGCAAGCCGAGTTATGGTTACGCTCGCAACCCACCTACACGCTCCACCGCCCTTACCGTCGACAATACAAACGCCAGCGTATCGCCACGATTTTTGCGGCGGTTGAACCCCGATGAGGAGTCCTTGGTGCCGGATATTCCAACGTTTGGCATGCCACCATGGTACGGGTCAGCAGAAGAAGCAAACCAGGAGTATGCTGTCTACGACTATATGGGATGGTCCCAATGCGCCGTTCTTCCTCGTTTGTCTCGACTGAGAATGCGCCTGGCCCAAAAGGAAAACCGTTCCAAGACTACTATTTATACTCGGGCACACAACAGAGTGCGTTGTACCCGGGGGTAACAACTCTGGCAACTTGATGCGGGTCTTCACACCAAAAGGCGACGATGGTGACATGCACGAAGAAAACTTCCTCAACCCCTTCTATTTCAAAATACGGTTCTCTTTTCTCGACACTTTTAGAATTCAAATTGCCGACGATAGTGGAAACATCATCAAGTTCCAATCGGGCGCTGTAAAAGTGGCCTTGCATATCAGGCCCCAAAAGAGGTGACTGTATTATTTAAAAGTTGGTCCCCTGAGCCCTCGCACCTCATTACTACGTACATACCCGGACACACGACATCTCCCCCAACACCTGAGATGGTGAAGGCACCCAACTGGTTAAAGCAAGTCGCTATGAGGTTGCAAGAGAATATAGCCAAGGAGTTACGTGAAGACATGGCTCAGGGAGGGCCAGATCAGAAAGGAATGGGAAGATTTCGGGGAGCGCCCGTAACACAAGGAGGAAGGGGAAGATTCCGTGGCTCTCAACTCACCCAAAGTGGCCGCGGGGTCTTTCGAGGTGCTCCTGTGACCCAGGGTGGCCGTGAGGTTCAATGGTCATTGGCGCTTAATGGTTCACCCCCATTTCTAGGGATACCCATGCCAGCGCAGCGCGGTGGTGGAGGTGGCGGGAGTGCCCCAAGGGGGATTGGCAATACTTTGAGCACTGCCTACCAGCCCTCACTTATCCGCATTCAACCTCCCTCTCCCTCACGCAAAAGACCAGGAACCACTGGGCCGTCTACTACCAAGAAAAGAAGAAAGAGATAAAAAGCCACCGCTATAACCGGCAGGCACCATTCAACATCAATACCATACACTGTCAGGAGCTCCGCAGCATGGCCGTCTCCGAAGCCACTGTTTACAAAACCTCCAAAATAGGTTATGGCAGAGAACTAGACTTATTTTCTTTACCCGATACCGACGTCACAGCCGCCAATGGGAAATACCTGAAGTACCCCCAAAAACCCAGGAGGGTGAAAAATACACGTTCATTATTCCGGCATCATCCAATAACATCGACCTGAAAAAGACGTTCATTTCCATGATTTTCAAAATCACAAAGGCCGACGACAGCAACATAGATAACAACCAATCAGTCGGTCTGGTCAACTACCCCGTTGGGAGCCTTTTCAAACAGATGAAGTATGGGTAAATGGTGTGCTTGTGGAGGCTCAGGGGGACCTTTATCCCTACAAAGCCTATTTCCAAGCCCTACTGAACTTCTCGAAAAGCGCCCACGAGACCTACCTGGCTGGTAGCATGTAGCACAAGGACACCGCAGGGCACATGAATATCCATGCGACCAGCGGGGCGGAAGCTGATAACCAGGGACTGAAAAAACGGGGAGCGCTAACCAACGCCGCACGGGCAACCAAAGGCGTGGGTATTGTTGGAAATGTGCACTCTGACCTGTTCTCCAGCGACCGGAATTTAATACCTGATGTAGAGCTCAAATTGGAATTCTTCCTAAGCGGGCCTAAATTCGCACTGATGTCAACTGCCCAAGACGAGAAAATAAAGATACATGAACTGGCCCTCAATTTCTACCACGTCGACCCAGCCGTGTCTACCGGCCTGGAAATCGAGAGAGGACTCAACACGGGGTACACAGCCGAGTACCTGATCGTGAGCACCACGATCCAGCCGCTGGTTATCCCTATAGGGTCGAACACCTTCCAAAAGTTCGACTTGTTTTTAAACAAAATTGGCGGCTGTGTTTGGAGGGGTACTGCCCAGTGACAAGCTGGGCAAGCAAAAAAGAAAAAGCGTTGGGGACACGGCCTACATCGTTAACACTGATCCTAGCAATAAACCTGGTATGCATTGGCTGGGTGTCTACAAGACTCCTGACCATCTTGAGTTTTTCGACAGTTTTGCTTTTAACCCCCGCACTTATGGGGGTGGTATCCAACAATTTTGTCTCCAGCACAATATTATCGTGAAGAACAATCGTCGCGTCCAAGCCCTAACATCATAGACCGCCATTGTCTTTTTTACCTCTATCACCGCTCAAGGGGGATCCCTATGCACAGAATTGTAGAACTCTACTCCAACGAAACACGAATGAACGACCGGTTAGTCACCCAATTTACAGATGCACACAAGCCCTACGACCATAGAGGGGGGACAAACTACATCCGCTACACTTAGCAACAGTGTGCCAAAAAAACAAAAAGACGTAATCAAATGTTTATGCCCAGGATAATAAGGTGCAAGAAACAATTTGTAACCATTAGCAGAAAGAGAGTAAAGCAACCTTAAACACTGCGTGTCTAAACCATTCCTTGCGGTCTATCATTGATGACCCAAGGTTTCGCACACCCTGTAGCATTCTTGTCGCCGGCCCAAGCCAATCCGGAAAAACCACCTTTGTTCACAGCCTACTAGAACAAAAAAAAAAACAGCATTTGACCGAACACCCCAGAAAATAGTCTATTGCTATGGCGCTCACCAACCTCTACTGGAAGCCCTGAAACAAACACTTGGTGTCGTGCTCCAAAGGGGGCTCCCCGAGTCCATAGAAAAACTCTTTGGACCGCAAGAAAACCCTGGAGTCCTCATCATCGACGACCTCATGGGCGACCTAAATCGCATGAGCGACATATTCACCAAAACATCCCACCACCATGACATCACTGCTATCCTGATCCTGCAAAATTTGTTTTCACCGCAAAAAGAAGCGCGCACCATTTCGTTAAACGCCCACTATATTGTAGTCTTTAACAACCCACGAGATCAGTTAGGCTGCCTTAACCTTGCTGCCCAGGCATTCCCCAGTAGGGTAGGTTTTGTCATGGATGCTTTCAGACAGGCGACGAGCGCCCCCTACGGGTACCTCCTTTTCGAGTTTCATAAAAATACCCGTCCGGAGTGCCGACTACGCTCCCACGTACTTCCTAGCGACCAGCGTAGTTACGTCTACGTACCAGTGGAAGACGTGGATCACATTTGCGTGTTCACGGATAAATACACACCAACCATCTAGGAACACCGTCATTCAGGGGTACCAACGGCACGTGAAAAGAGCGCCTGAAAATGTCTAACATTCGTATCCGGGGGAAAATACGACGCTTACCATACCAGTACTACTACAAACGTCGGGGGATAAACGCCCCACAGGCAGCGCTAGAGCGCGATGGGTAGCAGAGCGCGAGTTCGCTACCAGAGCGAACCTCACACCCCCTGAACGACCCTCCGGCCTGAGCGACGACGATACCGATGAAGAAACCAGCACGTCCGCTACCACCGCCACCACATCCCCGCAAGCACAGTAGAACAACCGCGGGAACAACTAAACCTACCCCCTATCCCCATAACGCCATTGAACAGCAGGCCTGATACAGGTACCGTCAAAGAAAGATTTAGCACAAACCCCCACCGCGAACACTCAGGTGTACGGATCTACCGAGCATTCCTTCACTCTCGCACTTCACTGTACACGGTACCCGACGCTGTGCCAGAAGTGAACCTTAGTGATTTTTTTGCAACCGTTGCTGGGTATGGCAGTAGCAGTGTTGGGGGTAATGATAGCAATGATAGTGCGCAACTGCCAACTACCCCAAGCATCCCATCGATGTCTCCTCGCAACCTCGGATGCACCCCACTACGTAACAATGGTAGCAGAGGAAGACCCCGACGCAAGTACCGCCGTTTGTCCCGTGTATGCGTCACCGAACACCTTGATGGGGAGGTGGTGACCAAATGCACCACCCGCCGGCGCACCACCTGACTCCAAACGGGCGATCTTTAAAAAGTATGAAAGACACAGGGCACTCGCAACTATGGACCGCCCACAAAAATGTGGACGCCACCGAGCGCCTCCCAGAAGGGGTCGGGGAAATTGAAAAGGGCTTCAACAATCTCTGCGCAAAATTGACCCCCTGAATCCAGGGACCGGTAGTAGCGTAGTCATTTTAGAGGTTTAGACAGGGTATGCCAAGAGCGCCTAGTAGACGTCTTTCGTACACCCCACACTTGTGTCCGACGATCCCGCCTTGCCCGTAAAACTTGTACCACGCAGAGACCACAGCCTTCAACCTCTCGTGTTTGATAGCCCTCGGGGCTCGATCCTGAAAAGCCAGCCCATGGACGTGTCTCTCCACGTTTGTCACACTACGACGCTGCCACGGTCTGAGATCGTGCATGCATCCTGATAGGGAGAATAAAATGGTGACCAAGGACCTCTTGGTGGTGGTGACAAAAACCCATCTTCTTTGTTTAAAACCCCTGCCCAATTTGGAACCCGTCCAGAACCAGCACAACAGTCACTTTCTCGATAGCAGTTTTTTTACCCTCAGGACTAGCCACAAACGTCCACTCAGGACCCGCCATAGTTTCACTAATCTTGGCAATGACCTCCTGCGGTCCGTTCAGCCTCTTTACTGTGCCGATCACGGAGAAACGTGCGAAGAGGTACTACAAGGGACCGCCAAATTACATAGGCACCTACACGTAGACCGAAACAAAGACAGAGACCGCCAAAAACACCACTCAGTAAACTCACAATAAAATGCTTGTACATTACCACTACAACCGCTGCACTGGGACAACAACTGGGAGCACCAGCCCTTGGCATGGCTATTTTATTAGCTAAACCATCCACCCGTATTACAGAGATATGACAACACCGTTAACAAGTGAAAAAGCACCTTTTTATTCCTGTCAACGCATCACACAACGATGCCGCTATGACCTTATACTACCCCCTGGATGATAAACACACAGCACTACGTCAACGCGGCCCGTTTAGCGGAACCCTGAGCGTAACAAGAAATTTGCCACCAATGCATTCCTTTCCTCCCCTAGACACCAGGGCAACTCATATACCGATCATTGATACGCACGCATTCCTTTCCCCCCTAGGTCCCAGCCCACACATACCGATACTTGACACCGGAAATCCTTTAAGCTAGGTGTGGCACATTCACCACATTCTACGCATTCCTTCCCTCCCCTATACCCACACCCCTTACTACTTATCTGTCCCCCCGGCTTTTGAATGCAATTCCAAAAGGACTTAGAAAAATCGAGGGTACCGCGCATTCAAGCGCAGTATAGATGAACTAGATCTTTCTGGCGTTTTATTGCCGATATTTTTATACCTTTGACATCCGTAATAATGTAAATAGTTAATTCCCAAAATTTTACACCATAGAAACTGTACATAGAATTTTATACTTATATATTTACATATTTATCTTTTATCTATTTTTATATATTTTATGTTCGTGAATTATCTGAAAACTAGCTTGTAGCTACGTATAATTTCACGTTAATAAAGTATTTATCTATCTAATCACAGCTAAAACGGAACAAGATCAATCTATGACAACAGCTTCAAGAAATTGGCTTTATTACAGATATATTGGGTAAACAAATTAAAAATAATATTCGATACACGAACATTTCGTCTGGTTTGTCCGTGATTTTCGTAATAATATCAATCGCGCGTTAAATAGGAGCACATTCTGCCGTGCTCCATAAAGTATTCTGAAAGACTTAAAGGCGCATTGTCACCAGTTAACTTCCGTCTGACAACTTCAGTCTGATTAAATATTGATTTATTTTGTCTGATATCTGGATATGATTAGAACAGAATAAAGCAAGATAAATTTCTTTCAAGCCATCTCAAGCTATGGTTAATGTTTAGAATAAGCGATTAATTATTGATAAAAGCGTTATAAACAATTATTGTTGAGCAAAACAATAATATTGAGGTCAGGAAGAAGCTATCACAGATAAAGTCTAAGAAGAAGTGATATGACTTTACCAATCTATTATCATACAAAATATAACCCTTTTGCGCCATTTTGTGATTGCATTGAACTGTCTGTGTACAACCCCTCTTTGTACAACTGATTAATTATTGATAACAGCCACATATGCAATTATTGTTTAGCGACACAAGTTTGCTTAGTGTATCAATATTGAAGTCAGGGTTAAGCTATCACAGATAAGTCGAAGAAGAAATGATATGACTTTACCAATATCGATTCTCCTTCTTGGTCTCGTGGCAAGAATGTGCCACACTCAAGGTAACCACACCAAACCTTTTCTAGACGAAAAACAAGGAAACGAATCCTTTAGAAAATGACCAAATTATCGATAATTAGATAAGGACTATATTAAATGGTGACTATAGGCTTTTCAATTTAAAGTGGACGTTCTGCCCTGAACGTCTTGCTTTTTAAATTCCCAGAGGGCACTGGGTGGTTTATTATCGAATACACCACTAGGGAAACAAAGCAACGCGTAAAGGAACTTTTATGAAAATTTTTTGCCAATGGAACACGAAAATCTGAAACTTTTAATCACTTTTTTGATAAATACTGCGAAAAAAAGTAGTTTTTCTAAAACATTTTACCAAAGAACTGTTATTTATTTATCCGTATTTTTTATTAAGACCGAAAAGTCATACAAACCAAAAAATCGAAGATCAAGTATTTTGATCAATTCCACATTTTTCAATTGCATATAATGCTTTCTTCTTTTCAATATTTCGGGGGCTTGAGAAATCACTTTTTTTCGGCAGCATAAAATTGCCTATGTTATTGGCTTGAAGTTCTTTGCAATTGCAACATTTATGAGATTCACTCAGCTACGTGAATACAAATAATTAATGTGACTCTTTCCAAGTCGAATGAAAGAAAGAAAATAAAGCACCCGAAAGACATGGCGTTTGGCCAAATTTCTTTTTTTGTCTCGTCGTAAGAGATAGATGGTTTATTTCAAAATCTCTTAGTTTCCAGTTTTTTTAGCCAAGTGGTTTGGAGCCCTTCAAAAGTCTCAGATGATATAAGCTAGTAGTATGTAAATTTGTCCCTACATTAACAACAATACCAGCGGCGTAGCCAGGATTTTTAACAGGAGGGTGTCCAAAAGGCCCTTTCAAGGCATTTTCTTCTGTAATTTAAATAATGTCTCATACATTTACAGTGGCTACGACCCATCTTTTAACATTTGAACCATGGAGATCAAAGCACTTAGAGAGTCTTACGCTTATTTTGTTATGCTTAAGACTCTTAATGAGAAGGCTTATTGAAGAATTTGGCTTTTAAAGGGATGTAGGGAGGCACTTTTAGGAAGAGCCTTACAGTAGATATCACGCGAGAAATGGTTTGCGCTTTTACTCACTTTGCCAATCCTTTTTCAGACCCCTGCCGCAACATGCATTTCCCTTCTCCAGTAGAGGACTACGCCCTCTTTAACCACACCCTTCAGAATATAACTGATATATCAGTGTGGAACTGCCAAGTAAAGTGCTATGTGAACCAAGCATGTCGTGCTGTGAACTATAAGAAAGGCGCGAATCTCGGGAGCTGTGAACTGCTGTCTGCCAAAGCTGGATCCTTCCCTATAGATCTGCTAAAGTTCCCAGGAATCGACTACTACGGCCCCAATGTATGTCCAAACAACCTCATACGCGCTTGATGTAAAGTGGTTGTTACAGAAACTTATAAGCTCTGGAATGTTTACCGTAATTTTCTGGGGGAGCGAAGCATTTACCCATTTAAGCAAAGTATTTAATTGGCCCTTTGATACAAATCCATTTGAGGCAAAAGCTGGCACTAGATAAGCAATGCCTTAATTTTTTAACCCTTTAACTACAACTTCATTTTAACCTTATCCAGACTTTGGGGGGGATGGGAGGGGGGGGGCTCTTTAAGCCCCCCTTCCCCCCCTCCGGGAAAATTGCTATAACTTCTGAACTATGGCAGCTGAGTAGCTTGAACTTGGCGACTTTTCCTAAAAACTATCTGCGGACGTTTTTTGATGCCATTGACATGCTTAGGAGACGCTCCATGTTACCATGGCAACCTTTTATTCACACAGTTTTTCAAAAACTAAAAAGTAGTGAATTTTTCATATTTTGGTCCTGTTTCTCACATTTAAATGCCTCTTTTGATTTCCAAATTTAAATAAGTGACAAGTTTCACAACAGCGCTAAAATGTTTTTACTTCGGATATCTGGGGGGAGGGGTGGATAAATTTAGCACTTTCAAAGCTGTTGTAAAAAATGTCACAAGATTTACAAGATGACACTTTAAAAGCTAATGTTGTGCATCTATCATTACTATGAGCAGTAATACATGCATGCAAATCGTTTTTTATTTCGCAAAAATCATAAGGATCCAAGATGGCGGACCCGGAAATTCTTACCAAAAAATGACAACAAATGTTTTCATGGCTTTTTTGCATTTTAAAACCGTTAAAAGGTTGATTTTGACATATCTGAATGATGCAAAATGATTTCAAACCGATATTTTATAATTTAGGCAAAATTTGAAAGAATATCTAAACACCGATTTGTTACCTCATTTTTACGTCATAATTGATTCGACCACACCCAAAATAAGGCGTTGCGATTCCTTGCACGGTGGCGATTATTGTCTGTAAGTTTGATGGTCATAGCCTAAGCAGTTCACGAAAAACGGAGGGGGCCCTGTTAGCCCCCCCCCCCCCCTAGTTACAGACAGCTCAAAATAGCCCAGTCTGAATAGGGTAGGCGCTTCATTGCAAACCGTCCTAATAAAGGCACAGTTTACGATCTGCTTAAATTTGATTAATTGATTATCTGTATATTAAAACGCCCCACCGTTGACGCTGCATCTATGCTAAGTCTACGAAGTTTATTCTGGAGTCACCACATTTATACGATAGCTAGGCTAAGGCTAGTAGAAATGCTGTGGGTTTTTTTCTTTTTCTTAGGAGGTTTGCGTTCCAAATCCTTGTCCCTCGGCCAACATGACCTGCGTTGAGTTAAAGGGGAATCCAAGATACAGATGTGAGTGTCCACAGGGATACATCGGTTCCGCATGTGAAACAGGTAAAAGCCTTATTCAGAGATTATAGAATATATAGAACATCATTAAAGCTATTTTTGTGCTTCTTTCGTAGATGTTGATGAGTGTTATCCTGGACATTACAATTGTCACCAGGACGCTACTTGTGCAAACACAATTGGCTCTTTCGCATGCACATGTAAACCTGGATATACAGGAAACGGAGTAAGCTGCGAAGGTAATGAACCACCAACCGATATTAGTAATAATAATACTGTTCATTCGCAAAATGTAATTTAAGTAAAGAACGCTAAAAGTTTCAACTGTTCAACGCGAAGTGCAACAAAATATTTAACGCCAAAGGTATTACGCATGATGTAATAAGTTAATCTATTGACTAAAAGCTAAAAGTAAACTAGTTTACTTTTCTTTCAGTCAAAAGAATATTTTAGTTTTGTCACATTTAGCGTTTAAGGTTGTTGCCTTTCGTGTATGATTACATTTTGCGTTGAAAAGTTATTACATTTTGTGTTAGAAGTACATTTTCCCTGAAAGTTATAACATTTCGCGTATAGATTACATTTTAAAGTGAAATTCATTACACTTTGTTTTAAGATTACATTTTGCGTGAAAATTTTTACATTTTGCGTTAAGATTACAGTTTGAAGAAAAACACGTAAAATCTACTACCTAGAAACGAAAAACAAAAAGGCAAACAAACCACATACAAGAGCAGTGTATATTCCACCATTAAACTTGTGTTTGATATTATCATAGGTTACTTCAGTTATATATAAGAATGAGACTGTCGTTGGTATTTTTGCTGTAAATCTTGACGTTTGGTGATAAAACTTGTAGTTTATAATGAAAGCGTAAACAGCGAATTCGGCTTTCTCTTCTACTTCCCCGCAACAAAATCACTGCAAGTAGACAAAAATAGCTTTGAAAACACATAAAAACATAGTACCTACCGAAGAGAGCACCGCTATATTTTATCATTCCCAAGTTTTCGTATTTTGAGCAGGATTTGTGCCGTTTTTATTAAACAATCAAAACTCGTAGTTTTCTATTTCTATGCTTCTCGACGACAAGATTTTCACCAAAAACAAGACGAGTTTCCTTCATGTTATGTGACCGTGTTTTATTTCCCAAGTCACAGGAAAACCCCTATAAAAATATTTATTTTAGATAAATTCCGGCAGGACTCACTGACCTCATCCGACATGTTCTACAATTTGTGGGTTGCACTTCGCTGGCTTCTATTTGCTGATTACTGATTGGATATTCGTGCGCGCGTTGGATCTTTGAATTACTATAGCATGTTCGAAACTCATACATTAAGTACAGTTTCAGACGATATAGGTTTGATCGACAGACTCCACCAATTATCACTTGCGATTATAAGATATTGATAAACTTATTACCCATATATTACTGCAAGAACTGCTCCTGCTAGAAGCGCGATGCGGAGCTTCATAGGTATAGCGAAATTTCATAGTTCGAAATATTCTTGACTTTGTGCTTGTGCTTGACTGATTGCGCTATGGGTAACACAATCATAATTTAGCTTGTGTTTCTTTCTTAGATATTGATGAATGCTCTTCTGGAAGCAACAATTGTCACCAGGACGCTTCTTGTGCAAACACCATTGGGTCCTTCGCATGCACATGTAAACCTGGGTATACAGGAGACGGAATAAACTGTGCAGGTAACGAAAACCATCAACCGATATCAGCATTGACATTGTTACTTTGCAAAATGTAATTTAAGTAAGGAACGCTAAAATTTACAACTTTTCAACGCGAATTGCAACAAAATATTCAAAGCCAAAGGTATTACTCATAATGTAAGAACTTTATCTATTGACTAAAAGCTAAAAGTTGATTTCGCTTTAAGATTACATTTTGCGTTGACAGTTATTACATTTCGCGTTAAGATTACATTTTGCGCGAAAGTTATTGCCTTTTGCGGTGTAATAGCATTTCTATAGCATGTTCGTAGCTCATATATTGAGTTCGGTTTAAGACGAAATCTCCAACAATTAACCCAGGCGATTATGAAATATTGGTAAAGTTATTTCCCAGTATCTATATCATCGAGCTCAATAACTGCTTCTTCTTAAATGGCTAATTTAGACAGCACAATTTAGTTGTATGCAACACCTCTACAACACGACTCGTAGAGTGTAAATCAACCTAACTCCGCTGCGACGCTCGACTACGGAAGTCGTAGTGTGTAATTCAGGGCTAAGACATGTCGTAGACAGGTTGTCTACGACTAAATCGTCCTGTCTAAATCCGCCTTTAGAGAAGCAAGCGCGGTGAGGAGCTTCATAAAAATAGAGATTGCGCTATGGGTAACACAATCGAGCTTGTTGTTCTTACTTAGATATTGATGAATGCTCTTCTGGAAGCAACAATTGTCACCGGGACCGCGCTACATGTGCAGACACCATTGGCTCTTTCGCATGCACATGTAAACCTGGGTATACAGGAGACGGTGTAAACTGTGCAGGTAAAGAAAACCATCAATCGTTATCAGCATTGACATTGTTAATTCGCAAAATGTAATTTAATTCAAAATATCGCTAAGTGTAACAACTGTCACATTTTTTCAATTACAAATAAAATTAAAATTTTATTACATCTTGCTGTGTAACAGCATTGCTCTAGCATGTTCGAAGCTGATACATTAATTTCATTTTAAGACAAAATAAAATTTATTGACAGACTCCAACACTTAACACGAGCGATTATCAAATATTGGTAAAATTATTACAGTATTTTTATCACCGACTGCAATAACTGCTTCTTTTAGAAGGGAAAGCTCATAGGTATAAAGAAATTTCATAGTTCCCAATATTCATGACTGTGTACTTGTGCTTGACAGATTGCGCTATGGGTATGGAATCGGGCGCTATAAGTGACTCTGCAATCACTGCATCGAGCTATTGGAATACACTACCGCCTAAACATGGCCGCCTTAATCGCGCAAGCGTCTGGGCGTCAGCAACTCAGAACCCTGGAGAGTACCTCCAAATCGACCTGGGGCGTGTGACAACAGTCACCAAGGTGGCCACTCAAGGAAACCCGAATTGGCCTGATAGGTGGACGAAGAGCTACAAGATTGGCTACAGCACCGATCTATCCACCTGGAAAGTGTACCGCGAGGGAGAACAAGAAAAGGTACGAGTCGGGGGCTGATCTAGCTTTTTGCTAAGGGAAAAGTAAAGACACCATCATATACTTACGTATTGTAACCCCCCCCCCCCCCCCCCCCCACGGGGGGCGTACTCAACCTAGGTTTGGGTATGGGGGTGCTGCTGGGGTTTTTAAAACCTTACCCTGTTTAAGACAAAAATTCTAAAAAAACATTCCCGTGTTTAGGACAACACCCTTGATTTTAGGACCCTGTTTAGGACAAAAAAACGGACAAACTTAATTGATTTATAACTTCTTTATTGAGTAAAAACACATACTTAAGACACGTTTCTTCAAGCCTAAAACTCCAATTACTAAGTCTAGGCCTTATGCGTAAAAGGTAACCTAGGTGGGGTATATGTTTCAAGAGCTCCGGTACAATTAAATTTTGACTTTGACCTCCCAGCTTGTGATTCTGTGAAGGGAACTTGAGACACACGTGACGCGCAACAATATCCCTTCAGGACAATGCTTTTTCGCGGCAGTCTTTTATCGCAAAATCGATCGCAGAACCAAGCACCCAGTTTGCACGTGACAGCAAGCAAAGTAATAAAATCGGTAACCTGTTTAGGACAGCCTTGCTTTAAATTATGTACCCTGTTCAGGTCAGAGAGGCCTGAAAGATATACCCTGTTTAGGACAGAGAGGCCTGAATTATATACCCTGTTCAGGACAGAGAGGTCAAAAACCATACCCTGTCCAGCGGGGTACGTCTATTTTAGATTTTATTTAGACATCTATCATATTCCGCTAGATTCACTTATCTTGGAAATCAAATTTCTATTTTTCATGCAAGTTATATGGAAGCAATACTTTTATATTAAAAAAAATCTCGAAATCTGCCCGATATTTTTTTTAAATTCACAGTAACACCTAACAATACTCCAGCTTGAAGCACCCGAATTGTTGGCTTTAAACTGACCTGTCAAACTTCGCGATTGATGAATCTTTATTTTTTGCCAAAATTTTCGTCGCAATCTTTGAAAAAAAAATGCACTCTTGCCTACAAAGATCCATCCCCGAATTTACGCCCCCTGCTAAGTCCACACCCTAAGGCAACTGTGTGAGAGGGAAGAGGACCAGCGTTACACAAGAATAAATTCCAGATAGATATTTTCAAGGGCACAAAACGGACCTGTTCCTCAAAATATTTGTTCCGCCGCCCGCAAATTTGTGGAGTCGAACTAGTCGTGCTTGGAACTTTCAACTCTATGATAGTCAACTCTAAGACACATTTCACAGTATCTCGTGCCCATTGTACAATAAGAGTCGAGCACTTGCCTTGCAAATTAAACAACTAAGGGATGTGTTGGGTTTGGTTTTGACTGATGTTTTGTTCTCTATTCCAGGTCTTTCCCGGAAACACAAACAGGAACACTGTTGTCTACGGAGTGTTGGCACAGCCCATTGTTGCACGTGGTATCCGGATCATCGCGGTTACTTTTGAATGGCGGCCTGCTTTGAGGGTGGAGGTCTACGAATGCATGTGAACATCCCCTCTTCCCCCCCACGGGAAAGGGTCGTAGCAGGGGTTGGGGTACTGGGGGCATGTCTTCCCCCCCTTCTATATTTTCAAAAATTACAAGGAAATGACCAATAGAGGCGTGGCTGAGCCCCCCCCCCCGCCCCCCCTCAGTATTTAGAGTCGTGCTACGGCCCTTCTATCGAAATGCTTGTTAAAACTTCATAAGGAGAGTGCTGGGGATAGATGACGGGAATAACTACAACACGGATAATAAGCCATTTTCATCGGTGACTATGAAAATATTGAGAGTCGCTTTAATGGCCATGATCAGGGAGTAGGATGAAAGCTTCTTATAAACATGCACAGAAATTTATTTATTAAATGGCGGGATTAAAATACCCTTATTTTCTTTGTCATTTTTTTTGTAGAGTTAAGATTGATTAATTTAATTAATTGAGGTATCTGCAAATTGTATTTATTCGCTAGATGTACTACCTTAAAACTTTGTCGCCCTTTAACACCGCATGATGTGATAAATTAAGCCAAATATGTAATCTTGACGCAAAATCTAATGAATTTCAATGCAAAATGTAGTCTTGGAGCGAACTTGGGGCAAATGTTTAACGCGAAATATTATAACGCAAAGGGTAATAACTTTATCTTATATGAAGATTGACGCACTACCTAAAATCAAAGATAGAATACATTCAATATCTGAGCCATACACTTATTTCAATCAAAGTTGTCAGTGCAAATGACGTACGGCACACCGTGACGTTAGAATGTCACGAAAGTTCGATTGATATTTTAAGTCACGTGATCAGTTTACACGCTTGTAGTTGAAACTCGTTTAGTCATTGCCGACTCTTGTATTTATTGCAGGAATAAAAATAATAAAGAAATATAATCACAAAAGTTATTCAAATTTTTCTACATTCAGCAGACGACTCCCGTGGTATTTTTAATAGCAGAATATTTTCAAATAGGTGTATATAGATTTGTTTTCGTTTTTGTTGTTGAAAATGTCAAATATTGTCTAAGGCACTGACTCCCTCGTAGAGAGCCATGGACACACTAGACCCCTATATTGAATATCAGGGGGTTCATGGTCAGAATTGTCAGAAAACAGATGAGGTCAGGGAATTTTAAGAGGACCGCAATTGATTCAGGAATACTGAAAATATGCTTATATGCTTTTAGTGCTCTTAGTTTTTAAAGTTAGCTTCGACCACACCAATGTACTATCTCTTAGGGTTAAGAATTGCTATTGATTATAATCTCTATTAGGAATAACACGAAGACGATGAAAACGCAAATAAAAGTAATCCCAAAATTTACAAGAAACCAATGTTTATTACATTATGCGGCAAACAACAAGATGTAAATGCCAAAGCGCGTGGGTAGGGTGAGTAAAAATGCTCATGCGCCGTGAAGGGGTGGTGGTTACTTAAAATTGCCAGATTCGGAATCGACATGGCGCGCGGGTAATACCAAAGTGTCCCTTTTTTATCTTATGCTCTCTTGTTGACATATGATGTTTCGTTTAGGAGATAAGAATATAGGTATGACATCGGGATAATTTTGCTTAAAGTGACGTCACCGATGACGTCACGCATCACGTGACCATATCTTTGCACCTTCCTTGACATATACATGACACCTACCAAGTTTGGTTGTTATACAATATTTCTTTCACGAGATATAATTGTTTATTTATATTTTGATGACGTCAGCATATCTGGCTTCTAGTGACGTCATTGATGAGGTCACAATCACGTGACAATATTTGAACACCCCCTTGACACCAACATGACACCTACCGAGTTTCATATCAATATTTGGGTTACCTTAAAACCTGCTCGGTCAATCTTTTAGAGGCCTGGGTCTAAGGACTTTATAGGATTAGTAAGAAAATTATTTCACCAAGAAAGCAAGTTTTGCTTAATAATTATTTCCGGGAGTCTCAAATTGACAGGAATCAGTATTTTTCACCATGTTTTCTGGAGATCGGGGAGCGGGAAAACTTAAGCTCTTCTAAATATGGGCATCTATGTTAATATAAGACAATACATACGAAGGACACTCCGTGGGGAATATGTTTGATATGGGTTGTGAAACAATGTCTCTCTTAAGAGATATGAATGATTTTGCTTTTAAACACGTTTTTGCTTTAAGTGACGTCATCGATGACGTCACACAACACGTGATCATATTGTCGCACCACCCTTGACACCAACATGACACCTACCAAGTTTGGTTGCAATACGATGTTTCCTTCGTGAAATATAAATATTTTTTTTATTTTGATGACGTCGTCATATTTTGCTTCTAGTGACCTCATCGATGACGTCACAAGGCAGGTGACCACAGTTTTGCACCTCCCTTGACAAATACATGACACCTGCCAAGTTTTGTTGTCATACGATGCTTTTTGGGGACGGACGGACGGACATCGCGTCACCAAAACTCGAGTCGATGGGTTACCAATATTTGTTACCACATTTTTCGTATATACCACTTTTTCTTAGGGAAGGGGCTCCGCTCACGCGGCGCTTCGCTAAAAAATAACTTGCTCTCATCTGCAAACGCTGATCCGGCTTTCACGCGCAATGGTTTTAGCAACTGGAAGCACGCAATGGACGCGAAAAAGGGATTTCGTAAACATTAGACCTCCCATTCTCACCTCGAGGCGGTTGAACGTTTCGTTTCAGCCCCTACGACACCCCTTGGCGATGTTGGCGAGTTATGAGATCGAATGTGAGATATTTGGCTCCCCAGGCCTTGCCTTTGCGGGATGAATGGAACACAGACACAGCAAGCGAGGAAAACTCGATTTTCTACCAACAGCCAAAATTGCGATCCCAAGAAAATCAGTGGCTGGAAAGGAAAGACGACAAGTACACTGCTCCAGTAATACAGAACGAGATCCTCCAAGCCTTGGAACTTGGCAAGCTACGAGATATATGACAAAATATCCAAGATGCTGTTTTCTACACCATCATGGCCGATGAAACAGCAGATATCTCAGGCAAGGAACAGCTAGTTATTTGTATCCGTTGGGTAGATGACAATTTTATAGTGCACGAATACTTCATAGGGATGTATCCCCTAGAGAAAACGACGGCAGATGTTGTTGGGGTGCTAAAGGGTGTGCTGGCTACCATGCACCTCAACATACAAAACGCACGAGGGCAGTGTTATGGTGATGCTGTGACCATGTCTGGACAAAGAACAGGGGTGGCTACCCAGATAAAAGCTTTAAATGGCAAGTGTTTGTACACTCATTGCTGTGGCCACGCATTGAATTTGGCGGTCGGCGATGCTGCAAAATCTGTAAAATGCATCAAAGACTCACTTGAGACAGTCGAAAGATCGGAGCGATGGTGCTTTCGATCTTTTCTGGTCTTGCCTACTACAACGAAAAAATGCAGAATTTTCGAGTATCGAGGACCCAACCCTTCCCAGACAGAGACGAGTACCAGCAAGGCAAAAGATTGGTAGACAAGGAACCAACTATTACCCAGCTTCCGCAAAGGACCACTACAGGCAGATATATTTTTCCACCATTGACGTGGCCACAGAATGCATAACCTCGAGGTTCAATGAGACTGATTTTCAAATCTATGTGAATATCCAAGAGGTACTTTTAAAATATGTGAAAAGAGGAAGCTATGGCGAGGAGCTAGCTCAAGTGGTGTCAATGTATGGTGACTCAGATGTTTACTCGTATAAACTGGAGAGTCAGCTTTCCCTCATGCCGCAAACTACAGAGTCGATGGAATTTGACAAATCTAGATTTGATATTCATAATCTGCTAACACTCCTAGAAAATGTCGGTGAAGAGCGGAAGTTCTTGTTATCTGATATCTGCACACTTGGAAAGATTATACTTGTTATGCCGGCAACGAATGCCGTGAGCGAGCGATCATTTTCGGCACTCAAAAGAATCACGACCTATCTCCGTTAGTAGTAGGATTTTGGCGCAGCTGGCGCAACTTTTTGATCTCCCCAAATTTCATTCCAAAAGTGGCGCAAAAGTCTCCGCGCACCTCCGCCAAGCCTCGCGACCTGCGCATGCGCGAGTTTGCCAGAGATCTCTTGCACGACCAAGCCCACCTGTCAATCACTTTGTCAAAAACCTGTCAATCACTTTGTCAAGAACCTGTCAATCACTTTGTAAAAAACCTGTCAATCACTTTGTCACGTGATAGCCAAGCCCACCTGTCAATCACTTTGTCACGTGATAGCCAAGCCCACCTGTCAATCACTTTGTCAAGAACCTGTCAATCACTTTGTAAAAAACCTGTCAATCACTTTGTCACGTGATAGCCAAGCCCACCTGTCAATCACTTTGTCACGTGATAGCCAAGCCCACCTGTCAATCACTTTGTCACGTGTCGCATCTAGGGGGAGCTCGAGGGGGCTAGCCTCTCAGCTTCACATCTAAAAAAGCTTTTGAAAAGTGGTTTAAAGACATGGCTGGTTTGATAGAAATGGAGAACCTGAAGGTGAAAGATCTGAAAGCCCTCGCCAAGGAGCGGGGTATCCCAAGATATTACTGGATGCGGAGAGACGAGCTCGTCGGGGCGCTGACCAGCACTTCACCACCACCACCACCCCGACGGGTTCCTTTACCCAAACTTGTCAAAGGGCTGCCACGACCACCCCGCATTACCCCGTCCAACACGTCGGAGAGTATTCTCGACGGCCCGATACCTGAGATTAATGTCCCTATTCTAAAACCCTCCCAACCCCCACGGAGTTCCCGCGTCCAATCACTCAAGCATTTTGCAAACAGGGCGGCCAACTTGATCAAGAGCGAGTTAGACAAGTTTGCGGATTGGATACTATCTTATGTCCCTGAGCCCATCAAAAAGACCGTCAAAGAGGCTGCAGATAAACGGGTCGAACGTCTGAAGGAGAGGATTAAGCGTCTACACGAGGAGGTGGAAGATCGCTTCACACCCAAGGAACAACAGACGGCGTTGAAGGGGTATCTTAAAACCCACGGAATAGCCGGGCAGAGAGGTTACGACCCCAAGACATTCATCGCCAGAATCAAACCGAAAGTCTTAGAGCTCATCAGTCAACAAAAAAAGCCTATCAAAGTGAAGTTTATCTTTACTTGCGGGTTTATAAAAGAGGATCCGGCTACAGCTCAGATCGAAGAAGAACTGGGATATTTTCATACAGAAAAGCCCGAGATTGTGACAGAGTCGACTGATCTCTCTGATTTGTTCGATACGATGACAAATTATTTACTCGGATTAGTTGAGCTGTTCCAGAAGCAAGGCTCCGGATGGCAGTTTGACCAAGTGGAATACTTTGACATCAACATAGACCCCTTTGAACCGCTTTCTGGGTCTTCCTATTTTCCGCTGCCGCCGAAACTAGCGTCTAAGAAGGCGATCATCAATGTTAAGAACGAGAATGATCACGAATGTTTCAAGTGGGCAGTAACCTCTGCTGTGTATCCTAGGGAGAAAGATCCTCAAAGGTTCAGTAGACAAATGATAGAGGACTCTGAGAAATTCGACTGGTCAGGGATAGAGTTCCCCGTCTCACTAAAACAGATTGACAAGTTCGAGAAACAGAACCAGTATACGGTTAATGTGTTTGGATACGAAACCAAAATATATCCATTGAGAATCAGTGAGAAGGATCCAGATAATGCAATCAACTTACTTCTCATCTCGGATGATGAGACGAATCATTACTGCTGGATAAAGAATATGATGAGATTAGTATCTACTCAAATTGATGAGTTTCATCATACTCGTTTTTTATGCTGTAGATGTCTGAACTCGTTTCGGTGCAAACAATCATTAGAAAAACATTCTGAATGCTGCGGCAATCATGAAGCGGTTGGAATAGAGATGCCTAAGATAGATAAGGATGGAAATCTACCCCACATTAAATTCAAAAACTACAACAGAAAAATGCGCGTCCCCTTTGTTGTCTATGCCGACTTTGAGAGCTTCACAGAGAATATAGACACTTGCTCCCCAGATGGGAGTAAAAGCTTCACTAAGCAATACCAGAAACACAAACCGTCTGGTTTCTGCTATCTCATCAAGTGTTTCGACGGAGATATATCCCCACCCGAGCTTGTACGGTACACAGCTGAATCTCCAGACGAAGATATCCCACAGCTTTTCGTAGAGTCTTTGGAGTCAGACATTAAGAAAATTTACGATAAGTTCAGGTTCCCTAAGAAGGTGAAAATGACTCCGAAGGACAAAATCGCCTATAACGACGCCACTCACTGCCACATCTGTGAGGGTGAATTAGGGGGAGACAAGGTTTTGGACCATTGCCACCTCACCGGAAAGTACAGAGGTGCTGCTCACAACGCATGCAACTTAGATCACAAAATTCCAAAGTTCTTTCCTGTTATCTTTCACAATCTGTCTGGGTACGACAGCCATCTATTTATCAAGAACCTTGGTACATCGGAAGGTAAAATAAACTGTATACCTAATAACGAGGAAAAGTATATTTCTTTCACAAAACAGATTGTAGTCGACAGTTTCACGAACAAGGAGGGCAACAAGATTGATGTTAAACGTGATATCAGATTTATCGACAGTTTCAGGTTTATGTCGGCCAGTCTCGACAGTCTAGTGGGTAATATGTCAAGGGAGTGCTTCAAAAACCTGGCGGAGTACTATGAGGGGGAGGAGCTCCAGCTGTTGTTGAGGAAGGGTGTTTTCCCTTACGACTGGTTCGACGGCTTTAGCAAGCTCGACGCAACACAGCTCCCACAGAGAGAGGCATTCCACTCCAAACTCAACGACACCGACATATCGGAGGAGGATCACCTGCACGCGCGGAGAGTGTGGGAGGTCTTTGGGATGGGGACCATGAGGGATTACCACAATCTGTACCTAGAGTCGGATGTGTTGCTTTTAGCTGACGTTTTCGAGAACTTTAGGGACGTTTGTCTCAAGAATTACGGTCTGGACCCCGCTTGGTACTACACAGCGCCAGGGTTGGCTTGGGATGCAGCGTTGAAGACCACCAAGGTGAGGCTAGAGCTTCTGACGGACTACGACATGTTGCTCATGATTGAGAAGGGCATCCGTGGGGGTGTCTCCATGATAAGCAACAGACATGGGGAGGCAAATAACCCTTACATGAAGGAGTATGACCCTGACCTACCCACAAAATATATCACCTACCTTGATGCTAACAATTTGTATGGCTGGGCGATGAGCAACCCTTTACCGACTCACGGTTTCAGGTGGATGGGTGACCAAGAGCTGTCAGGTTGGAGAGACCGCCCATGCATTCTGGAGGTTGACTTGGAGTACCCTCACCACCTACATGACTTACACAACGATTACCCACTAGCCCCGGAATCTATCGGGCTAGGCAATGTGGACAAGTTGGTCCCCAACCTTAACGACAAGACAAAGTACGTTATCCACCATGAGACTCTGAGACTTTATGTGAGTTTTGGGCTAAAAGTCACTAAGATTCACAGGGGTGTCACTTTTGAGGAGTCTGCTTGGCTGGAGCCCTACATTGACTTGAACACCGATCTGAGAGCCAAGGCGACAAACGATTTTGAGAAAGATTTTTTCAAGTTAATGAACAACTCCGTCTTTGGTAAGACTATGGAGAACATTAGGAACAGGGTGGACATTCGGTTGGTGACGGACGAGAAGCAGGCTAAGAAGCTCATATCAAAGCCGAACTATCAACATCGCACCATCTTTTGCGAGAATCTAGCCGCCATCCACATGAAGAAGACAAAGCTGATCTTCAACAAGCCTGTCTACTTGGGCATGTCCATTCTGGACCTGAGTAAGACGCTCATGTACGATTTCCACTACAACTTCGTCAAGCCCAAGTACGGTGAGGATGCAAAGCTCTTATTCACTGATACTGACAGCCTGATGTATGAGATCGAGACGAAAGACTTTTACGAGGACATCAGCGGGGATGTGAGGTCCATGTTCGACACCAGCAACTTTCCGAAGGGTCACCCATCTGGTATTGAGGTGGGTGTGAACAAGAAAGTCATCGGAATGTTTAAAGATGAGGCTGGGGGCCAGCAAATCACAGAATTTGTAGGACTGAGGGCCAAACTTTACTCGTACAAGATGGATGAAGGTAAAGAAGAAAAGAAATGCAAGGGCGTCAAGAGAGCAGTCGTCAAGAAGAGCATCGGTTTCGATGACTACAAGGATTGCTTATTTGGTAAGAAACCTCAGATGAGACTTATGAATGTCATCAGAAGTCATAAGCATGATGTTTACACTGAAACGGTGAACAAGGTCGCTCTATCTCATGAGGATGATAAACGGGTCATCTGTGATGATGGTATTCACACCTTCGCTCACGGTCATTTCAGAACGCTATTAGGTGGTGGCTCAGTATCTTCAGGGACGACTTGAAGTTCTTCCCTAACGAACGACCTCCTTGGAGCACCTTCGGAGAGGTAATACAACACAGGCTGCCCAACCGAAACAACACTGCGTGATAGATCAAACACTTTCAAACTCCAAATGGGGTCTGTGGCTCGTCTGCGTTCACCTCCTTCCTCTTCTCCAGGAGCTAATAGATATCTAACTCTAACCCCCGGTGGTAGTCTAACTTCATCAAGTCCAACAGGCCGCTTATACGTTGGAGGATCAATATCAACCTCTTTCAAACCAATAGATTTTGCAGGCTCTTTGCCAGTGATTCTTATGGGTTGACTATTCAGAGTTTTCAAAACATCTGGCAATCGTTTCACCCAAACTCTAGATCGATCATCACTAATCATTTCTTGAGCATACTGATGAGAAAACAACCTCTCCGCCAGTGTTCTATTGGCGCGTTCGACAAAAGCCTGTGCGCGATGGTTCCCAGCCTCGCTTCGCTGGATGGTGACACCCTTCTTTTTCATAATCTTCGTTACCTCTCCCCTAAATTCTGTCCCCGGATCGACAATCACCGTATGAGGCCATTTAAGTTTTCTGGAGTATATCTTTTCAAACCCTTTAGCAATTCCACTCGAATCCTTGGTAGTCAGTGCTTCTGCATCTTTATATCTCGAGGCAATATCAATCACAACCAACGCGTAACGGTAGGTTTTTCTGCCTACGTTATCGTGGGGCATAAACAACAGATCGGCTTGGTGAATCTGATTAGGTTTATTCACAGTCCAATGCGGTCTGGGGACATACTTTGGAGCTGGGAGATAGATCTGCCACAACGCCTGTTTTTCAAGCCACCTCTTAGCCTCGGCTTCACTGACTTTAGCGACACTAGCTAACTTAGAAATGGCTGAATACCCTTTCCAGTATCCATCGGTGGAATAGTATATTTTTGATAACCTGCTTTCGTTACTCATTTAAAGATTATCTCTCTTTTCTTAAAATAAAAGATGGCACAAGCGATATCAGAAAAAATTAACCCAAACAGGATCCCACGGGAACCCTTCGGCCTGAAAGCGGAATCGTCGCTGAATCGGATTACATTCAATCCCTCATCGGCAAGTCCTGGAGAAACCCTCTATATAAATATTCCAAAACTTGCTGAAAATGTAGTGATTGTTCCAGGTAGTGTATCCTTACTATTTGACTTAAACGTCACAGGACACGCGAATAGTACTCTCGTCAACAACGTTGGCCGGAACCTAGTGTCAAGGCTCAAGATTCTTTTCGGTGGAGAAACACTACAGGATACTCAAAGATACGATCTCTTCCAAACCTATCACGACTTATACTTACAAGCTGAAGATCGTGAGGATAGAATAAAACAAGGTATCTCCTCTGAAAACATGAGGAAGCTCAGGACAAATGCAGGTGACAAAGCGACATCAGATGCTAAGGAAGTAGCTCTTGCAGCAGTTCACAACACCAAGTACTGCATTCCACTCGACCATCCTATTCTCGGCGAGCATGGGGTCTTTTATCCAAAGGCGTTACCTCATCCGCTAATCTTTGAAATTACTCTAGCCCCAGTTTCCGACGTCGTTGTTTATGCTGACACGGTCAAGACTCCAACGTACACAATCACAAACCTCGAGTTGGAATATGCTTGCATCTCGAGTGAATACTTGGCTAGTGAGGCGTTGTCGGCTTATCAGGTTGGTAGAGGATTCTTTTACGAGAACGTCATTCTCCACAAAACGTTCACCATCTCCAAACCTAATGATGGTGTCATAAACGAGCACATTAATCTGCCGAGGAGGTCAATGACAGGGATATTGTGCCTGTTCACAGAGAGCTACACCGGAGGAGCAAGGGATTCCGAAAAGTTTGTCAATCCAAGCATCACATCGATCAACATTAATGTGGATGGCATGCCAAACCGTCTCTACTCCAAGGGGATGACACCGCCGGACCTCTGGGAGTCGGTAAAGAAACGTTTCGGTAGAGAGGGTGTTAAGCAAAAGGATTTTTACGCTAATAACAAATTTGCTCTGTGGGTCGACTTGAGGGCACACCCGGATAACAGCATTCACGGAGGAGGTCTGGTCTTGAACAACACGCGGGACGGAGTAAAACTCGAGATGAAACGAAAAGTTGGAGGAACGGGAAACATCACCTGCTACATGTTTGTAGTAGCCGACGCGTTGATGGAGGTTATGAACTCGGATTTGAGAGCAATCATGTATTAAAAAAGACTTGTGTGATAATACAAAAAAGAATGGAAGAATTACGGGAGAAAGTTCCTTTTCATTGTATTATCACAGGACCTACTAATTGTGGGAAGACAAAGTACCTCACGGAACAGCTTCGAGGGCCGTTCCGGCATGTGTTTGAATACATTGTGTTGATTTGTCCGACTTATGCGAAAAATAAGTCCTATCGTGGATTTGCTCACGGGGATAAACGTTTCTTGGTATTATCACCGGATTCTAGTAACACCGATGAGATTAACGAGTTACTAACAGATTGTGCGGTGCTGTTTTCTGGTACAAATACGTTACTCGTTTTGGATGACTGTGCTGTATCGAAAGATCTAAAGCAACGCTCGAACAAGTTTATCAATCTAGCGTTCTCAGGTAGACACGAAGGATTATCAGTGTGGGTATTGACGCAACAATTAACATCCATAGCAAAGCCCTTCCGTGATAACGTCGCCTGTGTGGTTACATTCCATAATCCATCTCAAATCGGTACCAAAACACTGTTTGAAGATTATGGGGGTGACTTAGACGTCGAGACTCGTAAAAAGTTCGTAGAACTGCTGAAAACTGAAAAGTATTCCAGACTCTGTTTCTGCCTACGGCATCCATTCCAACGTTATTTGGAGATTCCTGCGACGCGGTGAGCTCGAGGGGCTGACCCCTCGAAGTGGTTTAAAAACATCTTGGTCTACTTACAAAATAAGATGACAAGCATTGAGGATTATATGGAAGAGGAGCCTAAGTCTAAGGGGAGCTCGAAGGGTGAGCCTCTCGAAGACGATGTTGAAGTCAAACGAGAATCGCTGGCTATTCTCGCATCTCTTGGGACTACGAAGGAATTTCTTGGTGTGGACATGAGTTTAGGGGATATCAAGAAGCTCTCGGCGAAAGACGTCGAAAAGTACTTTGTTCGCTACCAGACTGTCTTAGGCAAACAAGTTACTGATGGATTAGTAGAATCAGCACTTCAAGTGGTGTCTCAAGTCATTTCCTACGTGGTTCCTGTAGATGACACCGAAGCGCTTAGCAAAGACTTACAGAACGACGAGTTGGTTAAACGCGAATTGTCAAACTTTGCAGGTCTCTTGGTATTGAAGGGAGGAAGGATGGTAGCACTTGCTAGTGCCCTCTTTCGGGTCGCTAAGCATGTTAAACTAACACCTTCACAGGAGACTTCCAACAAACTTCAAGAAGTTCCAAGCACAACTGAGCAAACTCTTGAGCACACCTGAGCACACCTGAGCAAGCTCTTGAGCACACCTAAGCAAGCTCTTGAGCACACCTGAGCAACCTCTTAAGCATGATGTGATTTAAAGATTCTTTATTCAGTGAGTAAAGAATCATGTCTGACGAAAATCAAGAGGTTGAGCAAATCACAAAGGACCCTCCCCCCAGGAAGAAGAGTGCCGCTAAGGAGAAAGATCCTATAAAAGTCGCTTCTGGTAAGAGAGTTGCCGAATATAATAGGAGGTGTAGAGAAGCGCTCGCTAGGGAGATGAAACGCGAGGCGGAGGCGAGTTCAGAAGACGCTGCACGGGTAGAGACACCCCACCAAGAGGGAGCTCGAGGGGATAGCCTCTCGGACGCTTGGATTCCAGAGCTATCGTTTACAACTGTACTGGCTCTAGTCGGAATAGGGCTCACCGCATTGGATATGTATATGCGTTTTTACAAAAAGACGCCTAAGATCAACGCCAACGAGGCCGAAACTCTTGGGAGACCCACCTCCCACCTAGGGGGAGCTCGAGGGGCTAACCTCCCGAACGCGGCGCCGAAAATAGGAATGTTGTGATTTAAAGATTATCTGAATCTGTAATAAATAAAATCATGTCAACTGAAAACAAACTTGTGAAAACGATCACCGACTCAGCAGTCATCATCGGATTAGCCGCCGGTATTGGTTATGTTGTTAAAAAGGCTATGAAAGAGTCATTCATCAACGACCCTTCGTCAAGTGTTACAAACTACGCTAAATGGGTTGCTGTCCTGTCCGGTAGTATGTATCTGAAAGATTATCTGGAAACACAAAAGATTTTGCCAAAACCGCTGTAGGCGACTTAAAGATCTTATAGATTGATTAATAAATGGCGAGTATAGCATTTATGATTGGTGGAGCTATTCTTAATGCGACGGCATTCGTTGGAGGGAGTTACCTAGCGAGATACTTATCTTCTGACGCTACTCATGTTGATAAAGAAAAAATAAGACACGATAAAGCGCTTGAAAAGTATCAACAAGCAATGGGTGATTGGCAGAAAAAAAGACAGGAATACCAGGATTGGTTGGAGGAAGAATATAATAATAAACTTCGTGCAGACCAGAATGATGAGGAGACCGATCAGGCTTTCAAACTATACGCTCAAACACATCCAGATTTTGATTTGAAAGAGCCTGAGCTCTCAGATTACTACAGACCGAGTAGCAACCAAAAGATGGGAGAGATGGCATATGTTGGAGGTGGAATGTTAGCCCTTGGCTATGTAGCGAGCAGGTGGATATGAGCCGGCACGACTTAAAGATTTCTTATTTTCAAACAAAATAAGAAATGGATATAGATTTTGATCCCACAACAGAAGAAGGTAGAGAAGATTTGAATACTACTGTAGACGAAGATTATGACTCTCTTATTCCAAACGATGGTGAGGGAAGAGAATCATGGAATGAAAGGATTTCAAACAGATTTGGTAGAGGTGCAAGCTATGTGAGTAGGAGGTTGGCCGACTTATGGAAAACACGAAACCCCGGGAGGGCTGTCCCCGAGTACATGAAGTTACAGAATATGGGAGGTTCTCCTTCAACGGACACACTTAGGGTAAACCTTTTGTTATCGAAATATCCAGATCTTGATGAAAATTTAGTTCAGATTTCAACGGATGAGAGAGGAAAACAATTCATTTCCTTCTATTCTGCGAGAAAAGGTGGTTGGACTAGACCAGAAAGGTTGTATAATGAGGATGGAACGGTGCGGAAGAGTGTTGACGACAAAATCAGATCCGGAAAGTACAAGCAAATTCAGATTCAACTCGATGAACTAGACGCTACAGGTAATACACTCAGAGAAGAAGAAGAGAGAAACACCGAGCAAATGAGAAAAAATAATGAGGAACGAAGTGAAACAACTAACCAAGAAAGACTAAGAGCTATAGATCGTAAAAATGAAGAGCTCAGCGAAAGAAATTCTGTCATAGATGAGACTTTGGAAGAGAATCAATTGGAGAGAGAAAATCTCGAAGAGAGAATGTCGTTGAAAGATCGTGTTAAAGCGATTTTTAAGAAATACGGATTTACAGTCGCTGCTGTCGTTACCGCTGTGGGTGTTGTTATCGGTGTTATCGTCTCTAACCTGAAGACGGGTTTGACAAATGTCGCAAAAGGCGTTGGAGACGGTCTGAAAACAATAGGCAAAAAATTAGGAGAAATACTCCCAGGAATGGTTGGTGCTATAGCTAGTTTCATATTTAGAACGGCAGGTGAAGTTGTTGGCTTTTTAGCTAAAAACGCATGGCTTCTCATCGTCGCTGTCGTCCTGTATTCCGTAGAACGATTTAAAAGGAGACGGAAATCATAACAAATGGTATTACTCTACATTGAAGGAAACGTTGGTGACTTTACTGTCTATTTAGAACAACCTATTGAAAAGCCGCGGTTTATCGCGCTGCGAGGATGTGCGTTTCATAATCGTTGTAACAGTCTCTCAAGCGAGGGAACGGTCTCCGACGGTGAGAACATTATCCTTAGGATCCCCGCGGGGCAGTATACGATCGAGACGCTAAAACGTCAAATAGATGGGGGTATGCGTCTTGGTGAAAAGTCAGTCTCTATTAGAGACTCGTCACTCGAAGTTCATCGGAACGTCGTGTTGAATGAGCCGCTCGCCTGCCTGTTAGGGCTCAAGACCAGGGAGCTGGAAGCAAACACTCGCCATGAGATAAAGATGATAGGTCACGAGGCTATTTTTATCCACTGCGATCTTGTGAACGCGTCTGACTCCCTCCAACAAGGGGCGCCCTCACAAATCCTAGCAAGTGTAGAGCTTGATGAAGGAAAGATATACCTCAATCCAAGCGATCCGGTACGGGTTAGCACCACATCAGTCGGTTACGTGAGTAGTCTCCGTCTTAGTATAAAGGGCGGTGACGGAAACACAATAGAGCGCGGTCTCTACCCGATACGTCTAATTTTAGAAATCACTTAAAGAATAAACTCTCCCCATAATAAAGCTATGGAAGAGTACAACTCAATCTACCCGAACGTACCCCGAGGGGTCAGCCCCTCGGGTGATAACTTCAGACTCCAAAAGACCCACGATGTTTTGGGAAGTTTGGAGCAAGAAGTTAAACATTACGAGAACGTGAGGAAAAAGTATAAACGAGGGCAGAGCGTGTTTTCAAAGTTAAGTGTGGTCTTAGGACTCTTATCCGTCATTCTTGGGTCTAGTGGTTTGGGGACTTCTCTGTCGGGTTTTGGTATCGTCGTCGGAGTTCCGTTGGGTGCTTTGGCCGGTGTTTTCGGTCTTACGTCTGTAGGCTGTGCGGCGGTTTCTAAACGGCTGTCGCAAAAAGTCTCCAAGCACGACCAAACAGCGGCGATGGCAAAGGCAAAAGTAAATAGCATACGCGACCTGGTCTCTAAAGCTTTAAAAGACAACAAAATATCAGACGAAGAGTTCTCTTTAATCTTGAACGAGGTGGATAAGTTTGAGGCTCTAAAGCTCCAGATCCGTCAAAAGTCGGTAAGGGAGGACGAAAAAAACGTAAACATTACCAAGCTGAGGGAAACAGTAAGAGAAGAGATTTTGAAAGACCTGGCGAGTCGACCCGCTCGGTGAAATTTCTGTACGAGAGAACTCCCGTCGGATGGATCTATGAATTGAGATGCGTAAAGGACTGATTTAAAAACATCTTATATGTCATATAAGATGAAGTTTACAGAATTTGTGAAAAGGTACCCTTACTATTCACGCTTTAGGTTCTCTGCCGACGAGCACGGCAATGTGCAATTCGTTTTCAATGGGGACGAATACGATCCATTCGACAAGAATGGGAATCTAGTCAAGACGTTATACCACTTCCCCGGTGACAGCTGGAAACCCGAGAATATCCAGGATTTTCTAGTCGCCGACGACACACAAGCATACAAGGAAACGATCCAGCAACTGTTTGGGTTCCCAAAACAATACAGACTAGACGCGCGTGCAGAGTACAAGATATCGCCGTGGGACGAAAACCCTACGAGAAATAATTACGTCTCTTTCGATGTTTTTATAACACCAAAGCTGAAGACACACTTTGTTTTTAGGGACATATTCACCGACAGCTTGCTAGTATTCAGAGCAGCAAAGGAGGCTAGTAGGTGGCTCGACGCCCCGAACCTCAGTTATTGGAGTCAAGCCTTAAATTTTGCTATGTTTTGCGCGACTGCTGGATGTGGTGTGACGCGTGACATGATTGACGACTCTCAAGTGGGGTCATTCTACAGATTTCACATCATTTTCACTATCAGACGAATATTAAACGAGCTACAATGCCCTCTTCCAAAAGATAGGCTCTTTAGTTGGAATAAAAACTTCTACAGCGAAGCAGCTTACCAAAAATTAAGGACAGAGTTCCGAACTGGCGGCGATTTCCGGTTCCTTGGACCGATAAATCATGGGTTGGGAAATGTTTATAACTATGATTATCACGGCTTGTCATCTTCTAACGACGAGTATAAGCCTTATGGCACCATTGATCAATTACACGACGAATGGGACGCTGCCAAAAGCGACCACGAACACATGAATCACTTTGAGATTGAGTACCTGAAAGACCTTAGAACTGGGTTTCAGTATGAGTGGTTCTTTCCGGAAAAATCACTGGGGTTAACCAAAGCTGGGTTGTCTAGGATAAACCAGAGCATCGAAGCCTTTGTTTACTGTATTCTAGGCGCGCAAGTTCAGACCCGGTCGTCGATCGTCGGTGATAGCGGTTCAGCTCAGGAAACGAAACAGGTCTTCACGAAACTCTTTGAAAGCGCGGTGGTGGAAAACAGTATATCGAAGAGTATACAACGGTATCAGTTTGCTTTACAACAGGCGAGACAAAAACTAGACTTGGCTTTCGCCCTCGGCTGTTGGTTAAGTCCATCGTATCTTGTGATAAATAACAACACTTCGATCGCTGGCTATAATAACAAGTTACAAAAAGCCACCACAGATATGAAACTGGGGCTGAATCCGATAAATAACGAGATAAAAACGATCCCAAAACATAATATGGGTCATTCAAAGATTGTGTTACCTCATACCGAGTCAGTCACGGCTCACAAACCGGAACCGGAGGCGAAAACTAACCCAAAGCCGGACGTGATTAAACCCACGAACACGCAGCATGAAAATAACCTTGTCACGATCACAGTCTTCACGGCTGGTTTAGCTTGGTATCTATTCCGGTAACATGCGGGGTGCATGTGAGCGGATGTGACGCACCGCAAGAAGACAATACCTGTTCACGCGCATACCAGACCACCCTGGCGACCGCGAACTCTCAATGTAAATACAAAACCTATTTTCAGAATCGCTAGTTGTCAGGGTGATTAGGAATGTATGTGTTTTGTAACGTGAGACGCGTTACAAAACTGAGTGTGTCAATGTTAATTTCCGTTACACGTTCTGCAATGATGCTTTTGTCTATTGTGTTCGCATATTTGAGACCCTCCGCATAACTTACAAAAGGGTCTCTGTTTGCCGTGTTCACACATCCCTTTCCCCTTGCATTCTTTACAGACATATCTTGCTCGTCTGTGCTCACAAATGCTACCGCCGTTACATTCTCTGCACCGCGTTTTTCTCCGGTTGTGAGGGCAGATTTGCGATCCGTGACAATCTTTGCAATAATATTTCACTCTACCATGAAGACACTTATAATCCGTTGTTCGCTTTACGGGGGATACTTTCGAGTCTTTCACCGTTTGGTTCTCCATTTCTATCAAACCGGTCATGTCCTTAAATCACTTTTCAATCCAACACGCGATACCCGCCTTCTAGCCGGTCAGCGTCTACCTGGCGAAGCATTCTCCCAACATTTCCTTCTCTTGCTCATCCATACACCAATCCCAAAACCTGTCCGGATGCCAAGCTACTGGCATTAGTTCGTCCTCCAGCTTTCTACGGAATCTCATCTTGTGTAGCTTCTCCGGGAGCTCCTCGTGCACAAGACCCCACCCCCACGCCGCACGTATCACCGCGAGAATCTCGTGTAGACCTAAGAACCGTGCGCGGCCCATAGACCAAACGAGATCGGTCGCGCCCCACTCCAAGCACAACCTCACAGCATCAATGTTACCGGATTCGATGGCCGGTCTTATAGCATAGTTCGGGTCAAACTCCCAGAAGTTTTCTCTAAGCAACTTTAGAACCTCGACGTGGCCATTGTATGCCGCCTCAGCGGTGGCCCAACCGACATCGACATCGGCACCTAGATCTATCAACAACTCAACAACCCCCACCTGACCTTCCCCCACCGCAGTACCCATAGCTTCGATCATAGCCTCTTCGTCGTCACAATACTCGTCCATCACCTTCAAAACCTCTACGTGCCCGCCTTTCGCTGCCATGGACGCTGGATACACGAAGTCACAGGCGCCCAACTCACAACACATCTTAACGATCTCGGCGTGCCCATTCTCCGCCGCGCTCGCCATGGTCTCGTCGAAATCCGACGCGCCCCACTCTTTACATAACCTCACGGCCTCGACGCACCCCTCCGCCGCCGCGCGCGCCATGGCGGTGTCAAAGTCTGCGGCTCCCCACCTCGCTAAGGTGGCGGCTTGATCCTCCACGGTGAGATTTGTAAGACCTCCAGCACTTTGCATATCCATTTTGTTATTACATCCACGTCTTTAAACCACTTTTTTCGAATTTTTTTAAAACGTGTTAATTCACATCTACTCCGAACTGACAGTTTTTGTGGAAATCCTGATTTCTCTGGAAATCAGGAAACATCATACCACGCCAGGCGTACCCAGGACTGTGGCCACTTCTCTCGCTTTCCTACTGATGGTTAACTCGGAGACGCCCGTTCTTTCGGAGAATTTTTTAAGTGTAATATCGACCCCCTTTAGCCGTACCCAGTAATAGGTTAAAGCGACCGCAAAGGATTGTGGGCGAGCGCGATTCAACTCAGACGAGCGGTTCTTAGATCTGTAGTAGAGCTGGACCACCTCTCCCTTCTGTGCGGGGGACGCTGAGAATCTATCCATCACATCGCGAATGTGGTCCACAACGGTGGGAGACGTTCCGTGTAGTAAGTAATCTTTAGGCATGTTAATACTGAAGATTTTCAGACCCTTAAGGCAACTCTTCTTGCTCAATCCAAAAGTTTCCATCAAGGTTTTCGGTGTCTGACACTTACCAGACATCTTGTAGGCGTAGTAAATACACGCAAAGACGATCGCCTTCCGTGGGTCGCCGCGAAAAATCTGGCCTTTCGTCACCTGAGTGTATATCTCGTTAGCTTTGGCTACAATTACCCCGCTAAAACCCATGCCCTCCACATCCTTGTCAATATTTCTATCCTCAGACCTACGTACCTGGACCCGACTTGGATCCGAAGACCGTTTGCCGTCGGAATGTCCGTAAAAACCCCATTCCCTTTCGTGCGCGATCACGCGCTGCATCTGTTCCCCGCACTCTAAGCAACTAGTGACCCCGTCTTCTGTGACTAGGTCGTCATGATTGCAAAGGGTGTTACCACTATCCCCGTCTCCCAAGGAGGCTCTACTAGTCTCGTATTCGGTGAGGGCTCGGTCAAACAGTGCAAATTCCAGCATGAGGGTGGGGATGTCAACCCTGGGTACAGGTCCGCCGGGGATATTGTATGGTGGTGGTGACCGATCTTCAGCCGTACGTTGAACTGTTCGTTCCTCCATTTTATTAAACTGTTCATGTCTTTAAGCCACTTTTCAAAGGCATTCTAGATGTGAAGCCGAGAGGCTAGCCCCTCGAGCTCTCTCTAGGTGTGATGTGTGTGGTTGCTAAGACCTCCGAAGGGGTCCGCGTGGGGGCGGTGCGGTCTAAAGTCTCCACACCTCATTCGTGGACTAGTATCTCACCCATCTTTTTTCGCCATACCGTGGCATGGAGACTAACATTGCTAGAACACCAAGGACAATTGTCGCCGCTCCGGCCACAAACCCAACGGGGTCGAAGCTTCCGTATTCTGAGTCTTCATAGTAATCAGCGTCACAACAGCAGTGTTCAGGCTCCGCATCCGCAGTGTTACTCACATTCACCTCCAGCACCGAACAACCGCCGGCTGTAGCCGCATCGTTTTTAATCTTCACCTCCGTCTTTAATGTCATTTTATCTAGGACCCCACACGTCTTTAGACCAGAATAGCCCCGAGCTCCCCCTAGATGCGACACGTGACAAAGTGATTGACAGGTTTTTGACAAAATGATTGACAGGTGGGCTTGGCTACCACGTGACAAAGTGATTGACAGGTTTTTTACAAAGTGATTGACAGGTTCTTGACAAAGTGATTGACAGGTTTTTGACAAAGTGATTGACAGGTTTTTTTACAAAGTGATTGACAGGTTGGCGTGGTAGTCACGTGACAAAGTGATTGACAGGTTCTTGACAAAGTGATTGACAGGTGGGCTTGGTCGTGCAAGAGATCTCTGGCAAACTCGCGCATGCGCAGGTCGCGAGGCTTGGCGGAGGTGCGCGGAGACTTTTGCGCCACTTTTGGAATGAAATTTGGGGAGATCAAAAAGTTGCGCCAGCTGCGCCAAAATCCTACTACTCCGTTCTACAACGTGCGAATCCAGGCTAAATCACCTAATGATGCTTCATGTACACACGGACATGACAGACAGGATTGACCAGTCAAAGAAGAAATAATATGGCTTTACCAATATCGATTCTTCTTCTTGGTCTCGTGGCAAGAACCGTGCAAGAACACTCAAGGTAACCACACCAAACCTTTTCTAGACGAAAAATAAGGAAACGAATCCTTTAGAAAATTACCAAATAATCGATAATTAGATAAGGACTAAAGCGGTGACTATAGGCTTTTCAACGTAAAGTGAATGTTCTGCCCTGAACGTCTTGCTTTTTAAGTTCCCAGAAAGCACTTAGAAGAGTTGTTTATTATCGAAATCACCACTAGGGAAACATAGCAATGCGTAAACAAGGAACTTTATGAAAATTTTTGCCAAACCTTTTCTAGACGAAAAAAGGAGACGAATCCTTTAGAAATCCTTCCGTCATCAGATTGTCAATAACTAGTGATGGTGACTTTAGGCTTTTCAATGTAAAGGGAACGTTCTGCTCTGTATGTTTTACTTTGCAAATTCCCAGAGGGCACTAGAAAAGTATGCGTAACTATTAAAAACACTGCAAGAGAAGCACAGCTACCCGAGAAAGAACTTGTCCTCGCCATGGGAGTTACGGCAATCCAAAATTTTTAATTAGTTCCTCGATATTGCGTAAAGAGAGTGGCTTTCTTATAAATTGCTTTCATTTTCAATCGTATTTGAGAGTTTTCTCTTTTCAATATTATAAGATTTTTCGGAGGCTTATCATAGCAGCATAACATTGATTTTGCTCTTATTAATGTTTATAAGACTTACTCAGCCAACACATAAACACATAAACACATGAACACATAAATAATGTAACTCTTTTGAAGTCAGAAGAAGAAATAAATAAAATAAAAAATCCAAAAGAGATAACGTTCAGCTAAATACCGTTATAGGCCTCTGTGTTCTAATTTTTTTAACTCGAAAAGGGGAGCGTAAGAGATAGATGGTTTATTTCAATTCTCCTTTTCCATGTTTTTTTTTTTTTTTTTTTTTTTGATCTAGAAGTTTGGGGCCCTTCAAAAGTATCAGATGCGTGATCCGTGATCGGACCCCAATTTGCTTGTGACACGTGATTGAGCACACTTCTTTTGCGTGAATCGTGATTTCAAACCTCGAAATTCGTGAAACGTGACGACCGGTCTATTATCATACAAAATATAACCCCTTTGCGCCATTTTGTGATTGTATTGCATTGTCTGTGTAATTAGTTTCTATCGCTATTTGTTGATATTTGAATTTTTCCCCTATCATTTCGCAGCGATTTTCAACTCATTATTTCCGTGATTCGTGAAAACACCTTTATCTAACTCAGTGATCCACGAAAGTGCGAAAACTTGGTTCGTGATTCGTGATTGCTACCCCCCTGTTTCTACGATTGATTAATTATTGATAAATGCTTTTTATACAATTATTGTTGAGTAAAACAAGTTTGCTTAGTGTATCCATATTGAAGTCAGGGTTAAGAAGCTGTCACGGATAAGTCAAAGAAGAAATGCTATGACTTTACCAATATCGATTCTTCTTCTTGGTCTCGTGGCAAGAATTTGCAACACTCAAGGTAATATTTTCGGCAAACCTTTTCTAGACGAAAAACGAGGAAACGAATTAACAAATTATCGATAATTAGATAAGGACTAAAATGGTGACTATAGGCTTTTCAATGTAAAGTCAATGTCCTGCCCTGAACGTCTTGCTTTTTAAGTTCCCAGATTGTACTAGAAGAGTGGTTTATTATCGAAATCACCACTAGGGAAACATAGCAATGCGTAAACAAGGAACTTTATGAAAATTTTTGCCAAACCTTTTCTAGACGAAAAAAGGAGACGAATCCTTTAGAAATCCTTCCGTCATCAGATTGTCAATAACTAGTGATGGTGACTTTAGGCTTTTCAATGTAAGGGAACGTTCTGCTCTGTATGTTTTACTTTGCAAATTCCCAGAGGGCACTAGAAAAGTATGCGTAACTATTAAAAACACTGCAAGAGAAGCACAGCTACCCGAGAAAGAACTTGTCCTCGCCATGGGAGTTACGGCAATCCAAAACTTTTAATTAGTTCCTCGATATTGCGTAAAGAGAGTGGCTTTCTTAGAAATTGCTTTCATTTTCAATCGCATTTAAGAGTTTTCTCTTTTCAATATTATAAGATTTTTCGGAGGCTTATCATAAACAAGGAACTTTATGAAATTTATTTTACCAAACCCTTTCTAGACGAAAAAACAAGGAAACGAATCCTTTAGAAATCCTTTCGTCATCAGATTATCAATAACTAGTGATGGTGACTTTAGGCTTTTCAATGTAAAGTGAACGTTCTGCTCTGTATGTTTTACTTTGTAAATTCCCAGATGGCACTAGAAAAGTATGCGTAGCTATTGAAAATACTGCAAGAGAAGCACAGCTACCCGAAAAAGAACTTGTCCTCGCCATGGGAGTTACGGCAATCTGAAACATTTAATTAGTTTCTCGATACAATATTGGAAAAAAGAGTGGCTTTCATAGAAATTGCTTTTATTTTCAATCGTTTTTGAGAGTTTGCTCTTTTCAATATTATAAGATTTTTCGGAGGCTTAACATAGCAGCATAACATTGATTTTGCTCTTGTTAATGTTTACAAGACTTACTCAGCACAGTGAACACATAAATAATGTAACTCTTTTGAAGTCAGAAGAAGAAATAAATACAATAAAAAATCCAAAAGAGATAACGTTCAGCTAAATACCGTTATAGGCCTCTGTGTTCTATTTTTTTTTTAACTCGAAAAGGGGAGCGTAAGAGATAGATGGTTTATTTCAATTCTCCTTTTCCGTGTTTTTTTGTTTGTTTTTTTTTTTGAGCTAGAAGTTTGGGGCCCTTCAAAAGTATCAGATGCGTGATCCGTGATCGGATCTCAATTTGCTCGTGACCCGTGATTGAGCACACTTCTTTTGCGTGAATCGTGATTTCAAACCTCGAAATTCGTGAAACGTGACGACCGATCTATTATCATACAAAATATAACCCCTTTGCGCCATTTTGTGATTGCATTGCATTGTCTGTGTAATTAGTTTCTATCGCTATTTTGTTGATATTTAATTTTTTTCCCTATCATTTCGACGCTATTTTCAACTCATTATTTCCGTGATTCGTGGAAACACCTTTATCTAACTCAGTGATCCAAGAAAGTGCGAAAACTTGGTTCGTGATTCGTGATTGCTACCCACCTGTTTAAACAACTGATTAAATATTGATAAAAGCTTTTTATACAATTATTGTTGAGTAAAACAAGTTTGCTTAGTGTATCCATATTGAAGTCAGGGTTAAGAAGCTGTCACGGATAAGTTAAAGAAGAAATGCTATGACTTTACCAATACCGATTCTTCTTCTTGGTCTCGTGGCAAGAATTTGCAACACTCAAGGTAATATTTTCGGCAAAACTTTTCTAGACGAAAAACGAGGAAACGAATCCTTTAGAAAGTTAACAAATTATCGATAATTAGATAAGGACTAAAATGGTGACTATAGGCTTTTCAATGTAAAGTGAATGTTCTGCCCTGAACGTCTTGCTTTTTAAGTTCCCAGATTGCACTAGAAGAGTGGTTTAAACTATGTGTAATTAAGGAACTTGATGAAAGTTTTTTTTGCCAAACCTTTTCTAGACGAAAAACAAGGAAACGAATCCTTTAGAAATACTTCCGTCATCAGATTATCAATAACTAGTGATGGTGACTTTAGGCTTTTCAATGTAAAGGGAACGTTCTGTTCTCTATGTTTTTCTTTGCAAATTCCCAGAGGGCACTAGAAGAGTAGATTAAATGCGAAACTTTTGAAAATACTGCAAGAGAAGCACTGCTACCCAAGAAAAAACTTGTCCTCGTCATGGTTACGGCAATATGAAACTTTTAATTAGTTTCTCGATACAATATTGGGAAAAAGAGTGGCTTTCTTAGAAATTGCTTTTCTTTTCAATCGCATTTGAGAGTTTTCTTTTTTCAATATTATAAGATTTTTAGGAGGCTTATCATAGCAGCATAACATTGATTTTGCTCTTTGTAATGTTTACAAGACTTACTCAACTCAGTGAACACATAATTAATGTCACTCTTTTGAAGTCAGAAAAAAAAGAAAGAAAATAAAGAATCCGGAAGACATGACGTTCAGCTAAATACCGTTATAGGCCTCTGTGTTCTATTTTTTTTTAACTCGAAAGGGGAGCGTAAGAGATAGATGGTTTATTTTAATTCTCCGTTTCCCTGTTTTTTTTTGGATCTGGAAGTTTGGGGACCTTCAAAAATATCAGATGCTATAAACTACTAGTTTTAGATGGTGTAAATTTCTCGCTACATTATTAATAACTTTTGGTATTCTTTTTTACATTTTAACTTGGAAAGTGTTACGCTTATTTTGTTGTGCTTCTAAGGGGAAAAGGGGCTTAATAGACAGAGAGGAATATTCTGGCTTAGAAAGGGGCTTAAAAGAGATGGAGGGAAGCACCTTTAGAATAGAGTCTTGCGGTGGGAATAAAATAGGAATAGCTTTTTGCTTGTACTCAATTTGTCAATCCTTTTTCAGATCCCTGCCGCAACATGCATTTTCCTTCTCCACTAGAGGACCACGCCCTCTTTAACCACACCCTTCAGAATATAACTGACATATCAGTGTGGAACTGCCAAGTAAAGTGCTATGTGAACCAAGCATGTCGTGCTGTGAACTATAAGAAAGGCGCGAATCTCGGGAGCTGTGAACTGCTGTCCGCCATAGCTGGATCCTTCCCTAAAGATCTGCTTAGGTTCCCAGGAATCGACTACTACGGCCCCAATGTATGTCTAAACAACCTCATACGCGCTTGATGTAAAGTGGTTGTTACAGATACTTATAACCTCTGGGATGTTTACTGTAATTTTCTGTAGGGCGAAGCATTTACCCATTTAAGCAAAGCATTTAATAGGCCCTTTGATACAAATTCATTTGAGGCAAAATATGGCGCTAGATAAGCAATGCCTTACTTTTTTTTAACCCTTCACCTACAACTTCATTTTTAAACCTTTTCAGGGAAAATTGCTATAACTTCTGAACCATAGCAGCTAAGTAGCTAAAACTTGGCGACTTTTCCTAAAAACTATCTGCGGACGTTTTTTTGATGCCATTGACATGCCTAGGAGACGCTCCATGTTACCATGGCAACCGTTTATTCACACAGTTTTCCAAAAACTGAAAAGTAGTGAATTTTTCATATTTTGGTCCTGTTTCTCACATTCAAATGCCTCTTTTGATTTCCAAATTTAATTAGGTGACAAGTTTCACAACAGTGCTAAATGTTTTTTACTTCGGATATTTGGGGGGAGGGTTGGGTAAATTTAGCACTCTCAAAGCTGTTGTAAAAATGTCACTAGATTTACAAGATGACACTTTAAAAGCTAATGTTATGCATTTATCATTACTATGAGCAGTAATATATATTCATGCAAATTGTTTTTTCTGTGATAATTCAAAAGTTTTTTTATTTCGCAAAAATCATAAGGATCCAAGATGGCGGACCCAAGATGGCGGACCCAAGATTCCAAAATGGCGGACCCGGAAATTCTTACCAAAAAAATGACAACAAATGTTTTCATGTCTTTTCTTGCATTTTAAAACCGTTAAAAGGTTGATTTTGACGTATCTGAATGATGCAAAATGATTTCAAACCGATATTTTAGAATTTAGGCAAAATTTGAAAGAATATCTAGACACCGATTTGTGACCTCATTTTGACGTCATAATTGATTCGACCACACCCAAAATAAAGCGTTGCGATTCCTTGCACGGTGGCGATTATTGTATGTAAGTTTGATGGTCATAGCCTAAGCGGTTCATGAATAACGGAGGGGGCCCTGTTAGCCCACCCCCCCTAGTTACAGACAGCTCAAAATAGCCCAGTCTGAATAGGGTAGGCGCTTCATTGCAAACCGTCCTAATAAAGGCACAGTTTTACGATCTGCTTAAATTTGATTAATTGATTATCTGTATATTAAAACGCCCCACCGTTGACGCTGCATCTATGCTAAGTCTACGAAGTTTATTCTGGAGTCACCACATTTATACGATAGCTAGGCTAAGGCTAGTAGAAATGCTGTGGTTTTTTTTTTCTTTTTCTTAGGAGGTTTGCGTTCCAAATCCTTGTCCCTCGGCCAACATGACCTGCGTTGAGTTAAAGGGGAATCCAAGATACAGATGTGAGTGTCCACAGGGATACATCGGTTCCGCATGTGAAACAGGTAAAAGCGGTATTCAGAGATTATAGAATATATAGAACATCATTAAAGCTATTTTTGTGCTTCTTTCGTAGATGTTGATGAGTGTTATCCTGGACATTACAATTGTCACCAGGACGCTACTTGTGCAAACACAATTGGCTCTTTCGCATGCACATGTAAACCTGGGTATACAGGAAACGGAGTAAGCTGCGAAGGTAATGAACCACCAACCGATATTAGTAATAATATTACTGTTAATTCGCAAAATGTAATTTAAGTAAAGAACGCTAAAAGTTTCAACTGTTCAACGCGAAGTGCAACAAAATATTTAACGCCAAAGGTATTACGCATGATGTAATAAGTTTATCTATTGACTAAAAGCTAAAAGTAAACTAGTTTACTTTTCTTTCAGTCAATAGAATATTTTAGTTTTATCACATTTAGCGTTTAAGGTTGTTGCCTTTCGTGTATTATTACATTTTGCGTTGAAAGTTATTACATTTTGTGTTAGAAGTACATTTTCCCTGAAAGTTTTCGCGTATAGATTACATTTTAAAGTGAAATTCATGACACTTCGTTTTAAGATTACATTTTGCGTGAAAATTTTTACATTTTGCGTTAAGATTACAGTTTGAAGAAAAACACGTAAAATCTACTACCTAGAAACGAAAAACAAAAAGGCAAACAAACCACATACAAGAGCAGTGTATATTCCACCATTAAACTTGTGTTTGATATTATCATAGGTTACTTCAGTTATATATAAGAATGAGACTGTCGTTGGTATTTTTGCTGTAAATCTTGACGTTTGGTGATAAAACTTGTAGTTTAGAAGGAAAGCGTAAACAGCGAATTCGGCATTCTCTTCTACTTCCCCGCAACAAAATCACTGCAAGTAGACAAAAATAGCTTTGAAAACACATAAACACATAGTACCTACCGAAGAGAGCACCGCTATATTTTATCATTCCCAAGTTTTCGTATTTTGAGCAGGATTTGTGCCGTTTTTATTAAACAATCAAAACTCGTAGTTATCTAGTTCTATGCTTCTCGACGACAAGATTTTCACCAAAAACAAGACGAGTTTCCTTCATGTTAGATGACCGTGTTTTATTTCCTAAGTCACAGGAAAACCCCTATAAAAGTATTTATTTTAGATAAATTCCGGCAGGACTCACTGACCTCATCCGACATGTTCTACAATTTGTGGGTTGCACTTCGCTGGCTTCTATTTGCTGATTTCTGATTGGATATTCGTGCGCGCGTCGGATCTATGAACTACTATAGCATGATCGAAACTCATACATTAAGTACAGTTTTAGACGATATAAGTTTGATCGACAGACTCCAGCAATTATCACTTATCGAAACTCATACATTAAGTACAGTTTCAGACGATATAAGTTTGATCGACAGCAATTATCACTTGCGATTATAAGATATTGATAAACTTATTGCCCATATATTACTGCAAGAACTGCTTCTGTTAGAAGCGCGATGCGGAGCTTCATAGGTATAGAGAAATTTCATAGTTCGAAATATTGTTGACTTTGTACTTGTGCTTGACAGATTGAACTATAGGTAACACAATCGAGCTTGTTGTTCTTACTTAGATATTGATGAATGCTCTTCTGGAAGCAACAATTGTCACCTGGACCAGGCTTCTTGTGCAAACACCATTGGCTCCTTCGCATGCACATGTACACCTGGGTATACAGGAGACGGAATAAACTGTGCAGGTAACGAAAACCATTAACCGATATCAGCATTGACATTGTTACTTTGCAAAATGTAATTTAAGTAAGGAACGCTAAAATTTACAACTTTTCAACGCGAATTGCAACAAAATATTCAACGCCAAAGGTATTACTCATAATGTAAGAACTTTATCTATTGACTAAAGGCTAAAAGTTGATTTCGCTGTAAGATTACATTTTGCGTTGACAGTTATTACATTTCGCGTTAAGATTACATTTTGCGCGAAAGTTATTGCATTTTGCGGTGTAATAGCATTTCTATAGCATGTTCGTAGCTCATATATTAAGTTCGGTTTAAGACGAAATTGATCGACAGTCTCCAACAATTAACTCAGGCGATTATGAAATATTGGTAAAGTTATTTCCCAGTATCTATATCATCGACTGCAATAACTGCTTCTTCTTAAATGGCTAATTTAAACAAAACGATTTAGTTGTATGCAACACCTCTACAACACGAGTCGTAGAGTGTAAATCAGCCTACTACTCCGCTGCGACGCTCGACTACGGAAGTCGCAGTGTGTAATTCAGGGCTAAGACATGTCGTAGACAGGCTGTATACAACTAAATCGTCCTGTCTAAATCGTCCTGTCTAAATCCGCCTTTAGAAAAGCAATCGCGGTGAGGAGCTTCATAAATATAGAGAAATTTCGTAGTTCGAAATATTCTTGACTTTGTACTTGTGCTTGCCAGATTGCGCTATGGGTAACACAATCGAAATTGTGGGTTTTTTTTACTTAGATATTGATGAATGCTCTTCTGGAAGCAACAATTGTCACCAGGACGCTACTTGTGCAAACACCATTGGGTCCTTCGCATGCACATGTAAACCTGGGTATACAGAAGACGGAATAAACTGTGCAGGTAACGAAAACCATCAACCGATATCAGCATTGACATTGTTACTTTGCAAAATGTAATTTAAGTAAGGAACGCTAAAATTTACAACTTTTCAACGCGAATTGCAACAAAATATTCAACGCCAAAGGTATTACTCATAATGTAAGAACTTTATCTATTGACTAAAAGCTAAAAGTTGATTTCGCTTTAAGATTACATTTTGCGTTGACAGTTATTACATTTCGCGTTAAGATTACATTTTGCGCGAAAGTTATTGCATTTTGCGGTGTAATAACATTTCTATAGCATGTTCGTAGCTCATATATTAAGTTCGGTTTAAGACGAAATTGATCGACAGTCTCCAACAATTAACTCAGGCGATTATGAAATATTGGTAAAGTTATTTCCCAGTATCTATATCATCGAGCTCAATAACTGCTTCTTCTGAAATGGCTAATTTAGACAGCACGATTTAGTTGTATGCAACACCTCTACAACACGAGTCGTAGAGTGTAAATCAGCCTACTACTCCGCTGCGACGCTCGACTACGGAAGTCGTAGTGTGTAATTCAGAGCAACCTGTCGTAGACAGGTTGTATACGACTAAATCGTCCTGTCTAAATCGTCCTGTCTAAATCCGCCTTTAGAGAAGCAAGCGCGGTGAGGAGCTTCATAAATATAGAAAAATTTCATAGTTCGAAATATTGTTGACTTTGTACTTGTGCTTGACAGATTGCGCTATGGGTAACACAATCGAGCTTGTTGTTCTTACTTAGATATTGATGAATGCTCTTCTGGAAGCAACTATTGTCACCGGGACCGCGCTACATGTGTGAACACCATTGGGTCCTTCGCATGCACATGTAAACCTGGGTATACCGGAGACGGTGTAAACTGTGCAGGAAACGAAAACCATCAACCGTTATCAGCATTGACATTGTTAATTCGCAAAATGTAATTTAATTCAAAATATCGCTAGTGTAACAACTGTCACGTTTTTTGAATTACAAATAAAATTAAAATTTTATTACCTCTTGCTGTGTAACAGCATTGCTCTAGCATGTTCGAAGCTGATACATTAAGTTCAGTTTAAGACAAAATAAAATTGATTGACAGACTCCAACACTTAACACGAGCGATTCTCAAATATTGGTAAAATTATTACAGTATCTTTATCACCGACTGCAATAACTGCTTCTTTTAGAAGGGCAAGCGCGGTGCGGAGCTTCATAGGTATAAAGAAATTTCATAGTTCGCAATATTCATGACTGTGTACTTGTGCTTGACAGATTGCGCTATAGGTATGGAATCGGGCGTTATAAGTGACTCTGCAATCATTGCATCGAGCTATTTTACAATCGGAATTTTTACACTACCGCCTGCAAATGGCCGCCTTAATAACGAAAAAGCCTGGGCGTCAGCATCTCAGAGCGCTGAAGAGTACCTTCAAATCGACCTGGGGCGTGAGACAACAGTCACCAAGGTGGCCACTCAAGGACACCCGGATTGGTATGAGTGGACGAAGAGCTACAAGATCGGCTACAGCACCGATCTATTCACCTGGAAACTGTACCGAGAGGGAGAACAAGAAAAGGTACGAGTCGGGGGCTGATCTAGCTTTTTGCTAAGGGAAAAGTAAAGACACCATCATATACTTACTATTGCAACCATAATTTAAAAAGAAGCCAAGAAACTTGTATTTTAAGGTGGCGCGGCGGAGGTTGTTGTGGCTAAACAGCTTTTACCAAGTTCCCTATAGAAGACTCATTTTTGTCGCGATTTGTTTAGATTTTATTGAAACATCTATGCTTTATCAGATTCCGCTAGATTCACTTTTCTTGCAAGTAAAATTTCTATTTTTCATGCAAGTTAAATGGAAGCAATATTTATATTAAAATAAAAATCTCGAACTAACACCTAACAATTCTCCAAAGCACACGAATTTTTGGCTTAAAACTGACCTGTCAAACTTCGCGATTGATTAATATTTATATTTTCGCCAAAATTGCCGTCGCAATCTTTGAAAAAAAAATAAGTGCACTCTTACAAAGATCCATCCCCGAATTTACGCTCCCTGCTAAGTCCACACCCTAAGGCAACTTGTGAGAGAGGGGCAAGAGGACCAGTGTTACACAAGAATAAATTCCAGATAGTCAATTTGAGAGTATTTTTGTATTATAATCTGAAAACTAGGGAAATTATTTCTTTTCAACATTTGACCACAAGCCGTGCATCTTTTAAACTATTACCTGACCCTATGGCTAAAATAGTCGAGTGTGCGTTTATGAGAAATTAAAATCAAAAGTTGAGTATCTGGACGCTCTTCAAACGAAGCCCACGCCAGCGCCATACATGGTAATCGACGAGCTGCCTTCTGAGGAGGCTAGATATTTTCAAGGGCACAAAACAGACCTATTTATCCTCAAAATATTTGTTCCGCCGCCCGCAAATTTGTGGAGTCGGGCTTGGAACTTTCAACTCTATGATTGTTATCTCTTTCAACTCTAAGAAACATTTTACAGCATCTCGTACCCATAAATGTACAATGAGAGTCGAGCACTTGCCTTGCAAATTAAACAATAAAAGGATGTGTTGGGTTTGGCTTTGATTGATGTTTTGTTCTCTATTCCAGGTCTTCCCCGGAAACACAGACAGGAACACTGTTGTCTATGGAGTGTTGGCACAGCCCATTGTTGCACGTGGTATCCGGATCATCGTGGTAACTTTCCAGCACTGGCCTGCTTTGAGGGTGGAGGTCTACGAATGCATGTGAACATCCCTGCCTGTTATACAAGATAAATCTAGCTGTGACAGTTAACAACAAATAGTTCACCGATTCGACTTCTTGTGTCTTTCGGACCGACTCGCAAAATATCACGTTAAATTTACTCTTGCGCCTTGAAAATCAATTACCAATACCAGGATCAGTTGAAGTAAATTTATATCTCCTTAGTAGTAAGATATATGTGAATTCGTACTGTACTCGACTTCGATCAAGCGCTCGATCAACGATTTCATGTTTAAACGCTAAGATAACAGTTTCCCTCGGAACGTCGATTTGGCGAGTGTTTTGCCAGACTCCATGGTAAGTGGCAAATCAAAAGTGGCGTCACTAACCGACAAGCCGCTCAGCCAATAGAAGCCAGGGGAAGAGGTTCGGGGAAGGGATGCGCCACTATCGAAATGAGTGGGTGATAACTACGACGGATTATTTCCATTGGTGACTATGAAAATATTGAGAGTCGCTTTAATGGGCATGATCAGGGAGTAGGATGAAAGCTTTTTATAACCATGCACAGAAAGTATTTTATTCGGTGGCGGGAGTGAAATGTCTTGTTCTCATTTTCTTGTATAATCAAGACTGATTGATTGAGTTATAAGCAGATTTGCATTGATTTGCTAGATGTACTAAGTTTTATACGACGATAAAGCATAGCTCTGATTAATGCCGGGTGCACACTAGTGACATAACGACATGAGCGCGCTCATTTTTAGCTTAGTATGTTCAAGTGTGAATGGTTTGACATTTTGACAAAAGGCCGAGATAACGATAGAAAATTACGACATAATAAAAAAACTGTGTACACCAGGCATAAGTGAGCTCTTCCCAACACTAGCTTGTAAAGTAAGAAAACAGTTAAATTAGTTTGGCGCTATAGGCGGCCCGAATAGGATTGTGGGTTGCCTGTGTTATGATGCTAGTGAGTTATGAGGCTAGGTTACCCATGTATAGTGTGGAACCAACCTCGTCCTCAGGGTCTTGTGAGTATTTTTCAATGAAACGTGCTACCCAAGCTTCTCGCTTCAAGCTTCAATCACGTCCCTGCCTCAATAAATTTTAAAACAAGTCAGAAGAAAAAGTACCAAGGAGGGATATTACTGTATACAGCAAGAAATTATGCCTACAACGCACAGATTCACACGCCAACCAATCGGCGCAAATGACAATCGAATTCGCCGTTCCATGATGTGTTCCTACTAGCCAACTAGCCCGACTTCATGCTGAACTGAGCGTCTAGTTGTTGCATGAAACAAATATCTGTTGAGTATACGGCAGCGTGTAAATCCTTTAATAAACTTATTGCACCAGAACAGTGCTCTAGATCTTATCTAGATTGGTCACTTTCGATTTATAGCCGCTCTCGAATACACAACGCACTCGTGGACTTTCCTCGCCAAAACGTCGTTATCCTTCTCGACTTTTCTTGAAACAGGGGACTTGGAAGTTTAAAGGGTCGGTAAAACATCCAGAGAATTAGAGAATGTTTAATACCCGGGCTGGGAAAGGGGAGAAAAGATATCGACTCAGGACGACCCAAGCTCTTATCTGCCTTCTCCACTTAATGTTAGAAGCCCTAGATAAGGGGAACTGTGCCGTAAGGCTATTTTTCGCGGACTTTTGTCAGGGTTTCGATCTGATCTACCACAAAAACCTTATCGAAAAACTCTCTAATATGGTTAGATGCGAGTTTGTTGCGGTGGGTTGTTTCATTTTTGCTGGGACGATCCCAGGTAACGCGAATCGGAACAGCTTGTTCTCAGTCTCGTGTTCTTTAAGGAGGCATACCACAGGGTACTCGGTTAGGGCCAATTTTGTATGGTTAATGTCATCCTCGGGCCCACGCGTTAAATTTGTTGATGATTTGTCTATTATGGAAATACTTTCTAGGAATTCACCATCAGTTTTGAATTTCCTTGTTGACGATATCAGAGCTTGCGCGTGTGTAAATAATATGCGCCTTATATTGTAACCTGAAATATCCATCATTTTCATCCATCCGGTTTTGTAGACCCTGTAATGGCGTTTCGTTGTTGGGTTTCCTGTGGTAAACGGTAAATAAAAAGACTCCCGTCACATTTAGAAAATCGAGATATGAGGCTTGAAGAGCAATTTTCAAATGTTCAAAGTATAAATTCTCCTCGTTTTTAGGGAGAACTCGGGCCCTGATCAGAAATTAAGCCAACTTTGCTCGCTAATATCTAAATTTCATATCTTCTAAATTTTTTTAAAATTTGGAATTAAGCTTTTGGTCAGAGGAACCTCTTGTATGCGGAATCTTGAGCTTATATATTGAGAATTGGAAAATTTCATGCCATTTTTTTGCTCTGTCCCCCCCCCTTCATTTAGGATACTGCACTTGGGGCTTTACTTGATGAGTCCCCACATGAGTTTTATTTTCTAGCTAATAAGTTGCTTTTTCAATCTGTGAGAATTGCGCAATGCGCAAAAGACGTCGTATTTAATATCTTATTCCTCTCCACCAAATGCGATCTTTTTGGGTGTACGTCGTATTTAATATCTTATTCCTCTCCACCAAATGTGATCTTTTTGGGTGTAGAGGGTATAGGCTAGCAAAGAAAAAAAATGTCACAGTTGAGCTGAAACCGTGATGGAATATAGGAAAACTTTAAATATATTTCGTATAATGGTAAATTTGCTGTTACACACCAAATATGCCACTTTTTAAGTACTGTCAAGAGAGCATAAGATCCCTATTTGCACAAATATCATCGAAAATTTCATTTCTAGCATCAAGGATACAGACAGTTGCGGTGTATTAATGGTATGTAGTACTTTGAGGATTGCAAGATTTCGAAAACGTTTAAAAAGAGGCTTCATTCAAAATTGAGAGCGGAAAACCTCGTGCTTCAAACACCGTTTCCGCTCTAACTTGCTGCCTCTTCGTAGTTTTTTTTAACATTAATTATCTTCCTAATGGTCAAACGAAATCTGTAAGTTAGACATTAGATACGATATTGATTTTTGTGAATATTCCGGTGAATTGAAAATGAATCCAAGAAAATACATTTCATAAAGCTATCCTTGTAGCGAGGGTATGCATTTTTGAGAAGATCAAAGCCAGCAAGCTGAAGTATCTGAACTTTTCTAATAGCGAGAAAATAACGAGTGATACATTACTGTACTTCTTTGATGATGTTTTTGGAAATTTCTATAACTATTAAGTATATTATACAAGCTGGAGTCAGGATTTGAATCAAACGCGGTATCACAGCCATTTTACATGATCTCATTTCATTCCTATCGAGTTGGCAAAACAACAACACGCAACCCGCGGGGATGTAGGACAAAATAAAAGGAGCAAATCCTCACGCGCAGTGGTAGGGTGGTGGTTACTAAAAATAGCCAGATTGGGAATCCACATGGCGCGCGGGTAATACCGGTACAGTTGGTACAGTTTAATTGTTTTCATTTTTCATGCCAATTATTTCATTGTAAGTGCTTTATTTCATATGTAAGTACAAAAAAAAAAAAACAATAAGATCTACTGTATTTATGCAGAGGCTTATAAGTAGGGGCAATCATCTGTATTATATAAGTGTCACGGCGTTTTCGGGGATCAGGCTATATTGAGACGCGCGCGCATGAACGGGCAGTTACGTCGACGTTGGTAGCCCACGCGAGTGACGTGAGGCTGCACGCGCAAATTGCAGTTAGGAAGAATATTTTTTATCCATCCTCCGTCGGTTTTGTTTGTTTAACAAAAGAATTCAAAGTCGTAGGTAGGGTTGGATTCATATAAAAAAGAGAGAGCAACAAAAGTCAAAGTACCGAAGAGAGAACAAAGCTTTTTGTCTGAGACTGAGCGTGCAGTTGAGCTCAGCCCAAACGTCAACACAAAGGTCGAACCTGATTGGCTCATCGGCGCGTCTAAAAATAGCCTGATCCTAGGAAACGCCGTGACACTTATATAGTACCAGAACATAGGGAAGTTGATTACCCTTACTTATGAGCCCTTGATTTATGCCATCATACTGTTTGTATAGAACATCAAAGACAACAGAATCCTCTAGTTCTTATTGCATTAAAATGTTTTATTAAAGAATATGACATAAAAGAAGAGCTAGAGAATTTATCTAAGAAAGAAAAAAACAATCAACAAATCAAAGGAAGTGTTATTGTTAGCAACAAAAAGTTTTATATCGCTATGGTATTTCGAGTTTCACCAGGTTTCACCAGGAGGACACTGTTTATATCAAAATTTATTCAAACCTCAGATCTAGAGTGGACAACGTAAATATAGGCAATTGAGAATTGCCCTCTAGTTCATTCCTGAGTGCACAGAGTATTTTAAGGCCTTGAAACAGGCTATATCTGACTACAGTAGTTTGGATTAGTCGAGTCTCCCCGTCTCGTGTGGAATCGAAAATCCTCCTTAAAAAATCCAATTTGAGTACTTACGACTTTCCTCAGCGACATTATAGATGGAAAAGCTTTGATTGCATTTCTAGTAATGACATTGTCAATCTTGCCTTTTCAACTTCACAAATGCAAGCGAGTCTCCGGTGAGATTTCAAATTCATATATGGCGGACTGTCAGCTGGAGAAGCCTTACCAAGAATCGGAGCTCGGGCTTCCTGTGCATTGCGCAAATTTGCAGAATTGTATTTTATGACTGGGTTACGACAGGTATCCCGGTATGCAAAATCACTTATTTACATCCCACATGAAGATACTTTGCGATGGGCTTCCGTATCTAAATTGCGTTTACGAAAGAGTGTTCGAGTGAGTGATGGTGGCCCACCACGATAACTCTTTGGCTTATGCTTCGCATAGCCACAGGAATAACAAAGAAAAAAATAAGGGGGGGGGGGGGGGGAAGAGGAAGGGGAGCGAGTATGACCCAGACGAATGAAAGGCTATTGTCACTGTAGATGTTATGTTGTGACGTATATATACATACACTATATATAATGCGTGAGTGCAGGTGTTCAGATAACAGTGCTCAATACATAGGTGTATTGAGCACTGTTATATGAACGCCTGCACTCTCGCATTATCATAGCTCCAAGTTTCAGCTTGTCGAGCACTCTACGGCTACCCATAATGGAAAAATTCAGCATCAACTACTCGTCCAAGAATATCCCACTACCATCACGTAATGACTACCTTCAACGCCTCATCGAAAAGACCGAGCACTTTTTACGCAGAATGCGCTGGAAAGCCCACTTCTTTCTCAACCCCGATCCCACTTCGTCTTCAAAAGAAACGTACGGCTTCAAATCGACCAAAAACCCTCCTCCTATTGATGAATTAAAAGACTTTGAAGACGACATGCTGAAAATGATCCAGTCCGTAAAATTCAAAGAAACGAGCAGCCCATTCCTCAACAAACTTAAAGAAGACAGCGACCGCATAAAAAATAAACCGAAGCTCCTAGTCGCCGCCGACAAAACTACCAACTTCTATAAACTAGAACCGTCAGCCTACAAGAATCTCCTCGAAAAAGACATAACAAAATCCTGCAAGAAAGCTCTACCCGAGACCACGCAAGCCATCCACAAAGAAAACAAAAACATCGCGACAAAACTAGGAATCGACGATAGAATGGACACCACCGCCAACAAACAAGCATTTATAACACTCAAAGACCACAAACCGAACTTTGCTAATAAACCGACCTGCAGACTCATCAACCCTACCAAGTCCGAAATAGGCAAGATCAGCAAAAGTATCCTCGACCGCATCAACACCACATCGCAACAAAACGTAACTTTCACCAATGGAAAAGCACTAAAGCCGTAATCGACTGGTTCACATCAACAAAGAACATAGTGGAATTCTACCCATCCATCAGCCAAGAACTCCTAAAGAAAGCCCTCGACTTCGCCGCTAACTACGACTGCATCACCGCTGAAGAAAAAAACATCATAACCCACGCCAAGAGCTCTATCCTAGTTCACAACCAAACACCCTGGCACAAAAAAGGCAACTCGACATTCGACGTGACAATGGGAAGCTACGACGGCGCTGAAACATGCAAACTTGTAGGCAACTTCCTCCTCTCCCAAGACCTCCAAGACCTTAACATCAACGTAGGACTCTACCGCGACGACGGACTAGCCATCACAAGCGCCACACCTAAAAACACAGAAAATATCAAGAAAGAACTATGCCGCATCTTCAAAAACAACGGACTGCGAATCACCATAGAAGCCAACAAGCGAGTAGTCAACTTCCTAGACGTCACATTCGACCTGAACCGCAACACCTACCAGCCTTTCACCAAACCGAACGCCCCACTAACAGTACGTCCACCGCGAGAGCAACCACCCACCTACCATCACAAAGAATATCCCTGCCAGTATCAACAAACGCTTATCTACACTATCATCAGACAAAGAAACCTTCAACCAAGCCGCCCCGCCATACCAGAAAGCACTCGACGAAAGTGGATATAACTACACGCTACACTACGAACCAAACACCACAAACAAACGCAAGAACCGCCAGCGCAACAACATCATCTGGTACAACCCCCCTTTTAGCAAGAACACAAGCACCAATATCGGTCACAAATTCCTCTCACTCATAGACAAGCACTTCCCTAAAGACCACAAACTCAAAAAAATGTTCAACCGGAACACAATCAAAATCAGTTATAGCTGCATGAGCAACACCAAGCAGATAATTGACAGCCACAACAAACGCATAATCGCCTCATCAATAACAACCGAAGACGCCCCCACCTCCCTCGCCACCGCCAATAACAAAACATGCAACTGCAGACAAAAGAACACGTACCCCCTTGACGGAAACTGCCTCCAATCATCTGTTATCTACCAAGCCACTGTAACAAGAAAGGACAACAACACCTCCGAAACCTACGTAGGACTAACCGAGAACGAATTAAAGACAAGATATAGAAACCACACCACCTCATTCCGACACGCTAAACACAGAAACTCGACCGAACTAAGCAAGTACATATGGAGCCTTAAAGACAACGACATAGAACACTTTATTTCATGGAAAATCCTGTCATCTCACTCCACCTACAACAGCTCTAGCAAAAGATGTAATCTCTGCCTCAAAGAAAAACTTATCATTATCCGCCAACCCAAGCTATCAACTTTAAACAAGCGTAACGAGCTAGTGTCTTCGTGCCGCCACAGGAACAAAGCCTTGTTATGCAACAGCTGAACTATTCAATTTCATCATAACAGCCATTCAAATTTCACGCCCTATTTTCATGTTAATTTTATACATAGATAGTATATAAGTGATGGTAGTAATATATTCTTAATAAATCTCCTGATGAGTGGGCAACCACGAAACAGGCTTGTAGAGATGAAACGGTAGTTCGCGTGTTTTTTTTTTCCTACAAACCAAGATATATATATATTTATATATAAAATGATGGTTGAAGGTTTTCATAGAAAGTGCTCAATACTCGAAAGTAGAGCGGTGTATAGTGTTGGTTTGAGAAAAATACAAACTACATAGGTTTGTATTCCGCACTGTTAGTTTTCGCCCCGCATATTTAATGTAACTCGCTATTGTTCCTCTTACCGCCTTAGCTAGAACTATCAGTCTATTATTATGTAAATTTCAATGTTAATAGTATATATACGATGGTAGGAATATTCTCATTAAATCCCCTGATGAGTGGGCAACCACGAAACAGGCCTGTAGGGAAACCTATGTAGTTTGTATTTTCCTCAAACCAACACTATATATATATATATATATATATATATATATATATATATATAGTCATTCACCTGTTTTCCGTTTGTCTCTCCTGTTAACTTAGATCTCCTTAACATCCGCATTTAAAATTCAAATTTGATTATTGTTTTTGCGTGTTGACCTGCGCTAAAAGATATGAAATAATAATGAAAATTTAGTTTAGACTATCGGGACTAGAACAAGTCATCTGGTAGAGGGAGTACAGTCAAATATATGGAAAAACAATGATCTCGCTTCTTCTTTTTTATGTTATGGCGGGAATGTGCTTCAGCAAAGGTATGTACGGACAGTAGATATTTTTTTATATTTCTGAGGTGCTCAAGTTCGATAAAACTCGGGTAATATTTGGTAGAGTCGATAAGAGTTCCATCTGATTAAGGTTAGAGAAAGCTCTTTTTCTTCCTAATTTCCGTTTTGCTATTTTTTGTTAAGGTATTCTCAGGAATTTAGGATTATATAAAGAGAAGCAAACTATAGATGAATAAGTGTCGGAATCTAAAGCAATATACATACACGCTCAACTACTTTTTTCCTTTTTGTTTAAGTACAAAAAAATCTTTCGTTTTAGTCCTTATGTAAATTATTCAGTATATCAACCGAACTGTTTGAACCAAAAATCGAGCCATAGTATTCCAAAACTTTGGCATTTTCTGTATACAATTGTGTTCACCATTGTTGAAGTCTTTCCAAATCGTGCACAACATTTGAGTTGTTTGTATTCATATTAAGAAAAATTTCTGTAAAATTACTTATTATTAAAAATAAACCCTATTCAGACTCGCCTTTTAGGCAATTATTTAGATATACTAGAATCAACCTTTTAACTCATTTAAGACAAATTTAATTTATTATTTTGTAAGAATTAATTTACTCCATTTTCAGTCCAACATCTTCGATCATCAATTTTGTATGAATTATGTATTTCTCTTAAAAAACAAAAACAAAAAAAGATTCTAACAAAAAAATACAAGTTAAACTCGTAAAATAAACAATTATTGCATAAATATGTGCTTCAAAAGTATTAGCAGTAAACTTAGTGGCTGTTTTGACAGAGAGCAAAATGTACCCCTCTCCTTAAAAAAAATCCTTTGTATAAACTTTTTGACGCATTTTTGAACTGTACCCTTTTCGCATCGATGTTCTGAATGACAGTTGTCATTTAATGACATGATCTGTAGATGGAAAATAACAGCGTCGATTCAGGAGTTGGGCCTCAAATTTTGATTCAGTGTTTAGGGGAAGGACTTATTTTTTGAACACTAGGTATTCTTATCAATTTCCGGCCTCCTAAAAGTCTGGAATTTTTCTGGTAAGAACCACCTACAAAATTGATAAATAAATTTGATGCGCCTTCTGCTTGCACTTTCATGACTTGTTTTTCGCTGGCGTTGAAAGCCATTATCCCCTAAAGAGTGGTACTTTTTTATATTTTGCAGTTTTGGTTTCATTAACTTCCAACTTTCATCACTGAATTTGCGAATTTTAATTCATGTCGAAGTCCCCCTCCGCACTAACTTTTCAGATTGGCTGAATAAGAAGATAGATGTAAAAAAATGACTTCAGTTCGAAAGGAGGTAACGATCCTATTTCCCATTTACATAGGTTTTAACAATAATGACAATTTCATATATAAGAAAAAAATGGCAAAATGTCAAGGGGGAGCATGCCACTAGACCCTCAGTATTTACACCCCTGAAACATTGGGCTCGAAACAGCACTACTCCTGACTTGGTGGTGTTTAAGGCCAGCTCCGCCGCCCCTTCATGGGCATGTCAAAGTCATTCCCCCCTCCCCCCCCCCCGCGACGTCTGCGACATTCAGGCCATATTCTGGTTAACAAATATAAAGCATGTATTTTTATTCTTGGCAAAGTTCTCTATCCCCTATTTGTACTGCACAGATTATTCGTTATAGTATAATAGGGTTTATTGAATAATAGGGTTTATTAAATGTGTGGGCGTTTATTACATTTGCGGGCTCTTCACCCGTACGGTTATAGAATTTGCTGGTGCTAATGGAAGAACGTGCCGTACGTAGAGCATCTTAAGACTAGAGTATAATTTCAATAAACTGACCAATACGCTTTTTTTGCTTTTTTGTCTTTGGTTCTGGGGGAGGGCCTTAATTTTTGGTCGCCCGTTAGGGGGAGGAGTTTTTGTGCTCTAGATTTGGGGGGGGGGGGGGGGGAGAGTCGCAATATTTGAACCAGAAACTTTCGACTTAGCAGCCTCAACCCTCACCCCTCACCCCCCCCCCCCCCCCCACCCCCGTAAACCTCCAGTAAACGTTTACCTGAAATTTGCTTTTACAAATTTTTGCTTTTACAATTTTCATCCAGGGGCAACCCAGTTCTCAGATGGGATTGTCCTGAGTGGAAATCTGCCACCTTCGTCAATTTCCTCATGTAAATAGACGTTCCTAGCCAACCCGGGCTTTTATTTTCTCCATTAACGTAGCCAAAAGCTAACACGGGTTGAGGGCATTAAGGGAAACCGTAAGGATCGACTCGACTCATGCAAAACCGAACAAGTCTTGACTCGAGTAAGGCCTTGTTTGTCGCTCATCCAGATTGCCTCGCCGCCCTTTCTCAACAGTTAAAATAGAATACTTTGAACTTAGTGGGTCGAAAATTTACTGAGATAATTAAATAAATTGAAAACTGTCGGGCATTTAGTCCATTTAGGACCTTTCCCGGCTGTCGGACATATACAAGTTACCTTTTCAACCTTGTGTTGATTCATACCTTCTCTACACCACGCCTACGCAGACCATCTAGTTTTTCTACAGCTTGCCTGTAGTCTTTCTAGTTATACCATGTCGGGCATATAGCCACTGCGGTTTTTTTACGCGTTCCTATAAGGTCACACTTTGTCTATTTTTCAGACTCCTGCCGCAACATGCATTTTCCTTCTCCACTAGAGGACTACGCCCTCTTTAACCACACCCTTCAGAATATAACTGACATATCAGTGGAAAACTGTCAAGTAAAGTGCTATGTGAACCAAGCATGTCGTGCTGTCAACTATAAGAAAGGCGCGAATCTCGGGAGCTGTGAACTGCTGTCCGCCAAAGCTGGATCCTTCCCTATAGATCTGCTAAAGTTCCCAGGATTCGACTACTACGGCCCCAATGTATGTCTAAACAACCTCATGCGCGCTTGATTTAAAGTGGTTGTTATATAAACTTAAAAACTTTAGGATGCTTACTGTATTTGCTTAAGAATTAACCTTTTATACAAGAAAGGGGCGAATATCGGGAGCTGTAAACTGCTGTCAGCCAAAGCTGAATATTTTCCTAATGTAAAGATTTGCTGAAATTCCAAGAAATTTGTTACTGCAACACGCAAGTATTTCTGCAAAAATCGAGCACAGGAGGCATTAACTCCTAAAAATAACAGTTACGCAAAGCCCCTTCGAATCAAATCAATCACTGTATGAGAAAAAGGAAATGCATGAATGATAAAGCACCTTGCGTTAATTTTTCAGAAATCATAAGCTCGAGTTGAACACCGCATTATTTTATTTTTTTTTAGGAGATATGTGTCCCGAATCCTTGTCCATCTGCCAACATGACCTGCGTTGAGTTAAAGGGGACTCCAAAATACAGATGTGAGTGTCCGCAGGGATACACCGGTGCCGCATGTGAAACAGGTATGCAACGATACTCTTTGATACAAATACCAAGGTAACTGAAATTGAGGCCGTTCTGTAAATATATGCTTAGCGAAAGTCTGACCATTACCACGTCTCGGTAATATTTAGCGAGTTTCAAAGAGGTGTACATTAATTTCACATACGATTGAATCTGCAAAGTGTTATCAACACTCAGATATCGACGAATGCTCTACTTGAAGTCACAACTGTCACGCAAACGCCACTTGCAGCAACATCGCGGGCTCCTTCACATGCCTTTGCAAGCCCGGGTATACCGGCAAAGGAACAAGTTGTACAGGTAGGGGTTACATCGACAAGAAAGTAAATCAGTTCGAGGCGCAACTATGTAATAATAAAGACGTGATAAAGACCTGCTTATTGCCCCTACCCTTTATTTGCCTGATGCTGGAACACTTGAGACGAGTAACCTCTAGACGCCATCCGTTCACGGTGAAGTTCATTTGTATTTTAAGTATGGTATGAAGTTTAAAGAAAGGCAAAAATTGTCAAAATTCTTTTATATAAATTGTGGTGCACCCATTATAGACCCCCTCCCCCCTCAGCCCAATTTTCTGAACATGATTTTAATTCCTCTGGTTCACTAGGGCACACTAGTACGCATATTGACCGTGCCATAAATGGTCGAATACCTCCGTTCAAGGGGAAACCCATTTGTTTTTAAATAATTTTATGAGGTCTAAAGACATGATTTTTAAAATCCCCTCTAATATGTTTTTCATATTGGTGTAACCAACTTATTTTCCCTTATCTAGATTTTTAGATTTTCTCGACTGTGTTTCTTTTTACTTCTACTTTTCTTTAGAGCTCACTAGCGCGCATCTTGGGTGTTATAAAGACACAAATGACCGTGCCATAGATGGTCAAGTACGCGGGGTTGATTCATTCTTGGGATGCTTTCACTACGCTAGCAGCCGAGATTACAGTGTCTTCGCGATGCAGTACCGTACCCAGTGCTTCACCGGTCCGCTCGCGCACGTGACCTATAGCAAGTACGGCCCTTCATCTGCTTGCAATAATGGCACCGGGGGAACCTGGGCTAATGACGTCTATTCAATAGTCCTGGTCGCAAAGTAATAAAATTCAAGATCAGTCGTGATCCAATTCTCTGGAACCCACTACCAAACTACCGCACCGCTGCTGAAAGTATCCATAAATGGTCACGCGAAAAAAAAAAAAAAGAGAGAAAGAAACAGGCTACGGGCCAGATAGTCAAACGTTTGTATGCAGGCAGGCAGATTGATTGATTCACCTTTATTTTACTGCGGTAGTTTTATAAGTTCGAAAACTTCTTTGCATGAAAGCCGTAACTATAATATAAGCAAAATATATACAAAAATTAGTGGGTAGTCTGGTGCATATAGGAAAGCTTAGATTTGAATATAGACATTGAATTAGATGTTTTTGATACTAAATGTTTTGACACTTAATTGCAGACAGACGGACAGATTGATTGATTGATTCACCTTTATTTTACTACGGCAGTTTCATAAGTTAGAAAACTTCTTTACATGAAAGCTGTAACAAGGTTAATCCCTTAAAATAGATACATTAGTAAATGCCACTATAATATATACAAAATATGTACAAAAATAAGTGAGTAGTCTGGTGCATATTTGAAAGCTTAGATTTGAATATAGACCTTGAATTAGATGTTTTTGATACTTAATGTTTTGATACTTTTAAGTATCAAAAGACGAGTTAAAACTCGTCAACAAGCCGAGTTATGGTTACGCTCGCAACCCACCTACACGCTCCACCGCCCTTACCGTCGACGATACAAACGCCAGCGTATCGCCACGATTTTTGCGGTGGTTGAACCCCGATGAGGAGTCCTTGGTGCTGGGTATTCCAACGTTTGGCATGCCACCATGGTACGGGTCACCAGAAGAAGCAAACCAGGAGTATGCTGTCTGCGACTATATGGAATGGTTCCAATGCGCCGTTCTCCCTCGTTTGTCTCGACTGAGAATGCGCCTGGCCCAAAAGGAAAACCGTTCCAAGACTACTATTTATACTCGGGGCACACAACAGGGTGCGTTGTACCCGGGGGTGACAACTCTGGCAACTTGATGCGGGTCTTCACACCAAAAGGCGACGATGGTGACATGCACGAAGAAAACTTTCTCAACCCCTTCTATTTCAAAATACGGTTCTCTTTTCTCGACAGTTTTAGAATTCAAATTTCCGACGATAGTGGAAACATCATCAAGTTCCAATCGGGCGCTGTAAAAGTGGCCTTGCATATCAGGCCCCAAAAGAGGTGACTGTATTATTTAAAAGTTGGTCCCCTGAGCCCTCGCACCTCATTACTACGTACATACCCGGGCACACGACATCTCCCCCAACACCTGAGATGGTGAAGGCACTCAACTGGTTAAAGCAAGTCGCCTTGGGGTTGCAAGAGAATATAGCCAAGGAGTTACGTGAAGACATGGCTCAGGGAGGGCCAGCTCAGAAAGGAAAGGGAAGATTTCGGGGAGCGCCCGTAACAAAAGGAGGAAGGGGAAGATTCCGTGGCTCTCAACTCACCCAAAGTGGCCGCGGGGTCTTTCGAGGTGCTCCTGTGACCCAGGGTGGCCGTGGGGTTCAATGGTCATTGGCGCTTAATGGTTCACCCCCATTCCTAGGGATACCCATGCCAGCGCAGCGCGGTGTTGGAGGTGGCGGGAGTGCCCCAAGGGGGATTGGCAATACTTTGAGCACTGCCTACCAGCCCTCACTTATCCGCATTCAACCTCCCTCTCCCTCACGCAAAAGACCAGGAACCACTGGGCCGTCTACTACCAAGAAAAGAAGAAAGAGATAAAAAGCCACCGCTATAACCGGCAGGCACCATTCAACATCAATACCATACACTGTCAGGAGCTCCGCAGCATGGCCGTCTCCGAAGCCACTGTTTACAAAACCTCCAAAATAGGTTATGGCAGAGAATTAGACTTATTTTCTTTACCCGATACCGACGTCACAGCCGCCAATGGGAAATACCTGAAGTACCCCCCAAAAACCCAGGAGGGTGAATAATACACGTTCATTATTTCGGCATCATCCAATAACATCGACCTGAAAAAGACGTTCCTTTCCATGATGGTCAAAATCACCAAGGCCAACGACAGCAACATAGATAACAACCAATCAGTCGGTCTGGTCAACTATCCCGTTGGGAGCCTTTTCAAACAGGTGAAGTATGGGTAAATGGTGTGCTTGTGGAGGCTCAGGGGGACCGTTATCCCTACAAAGCCTATTTCCAAGCCCTACTGAACTTCTCGAAAAGCGCCCACGAGACCTACCTGGCTGGTAGCATGTGGCACAAGGACACCGCAGGGCACATGAATACCCATGCGACAAGCGGGGCGGAAGCTGATAACCAGGGACTGAAAATACGGGGAGCACTAACTAACGCCGCACGTGCAACCAAAGGCGTGGGTATTGTTGGAAATGTGCACTCTGACCTGTTCTCCAGTATTCGATACCTAGTATTTGATTCCTGATGTAGAGCTCAAATTGGAATTCTTCCTAAGCGGGCCTAAATTTGCACTGATGTCAACTGCCCAAGACGAGAAAATAAAGATACATGACCTGGCCCTCAATTTCTACCACGTCGACCCAGCCGTGTCTACCGGCCAGGAAATCGAGAGAGGACTCAACGCCGGGTACACAGCCGAATACCCGATCGTGAGCACCACGATCCAGCCACTGGTTATCCCTATAGGGTCGAACACCTTCCAAAAGTTCGACTTGTTTTTAAACAAAATCCCAAAAAGGTTCACCATTGGGCTAGTCACAGGTAACGCGCTTCTCGGCAGCTATCAGCACAACCCCTTTGATTTTGGCGCACTCGACCGGGAAGCCGAAACCATGGTGAGAGTCAAGGGCGAAACACGTCCATACAGCGAAGCCCTTATCTCGACCTCACCAGGGGACGCCCTCATGTACCGCTCCCTACACAATTCGGTGCTTGGCGACCTCGTGGGTGATGGTGTGGACATTACCCTGGAAGAATTTAAGAACGGGTATGCGATCTAGGTCATCGACCTCACTGAGGGCCATAACGCTGCAAAAGGTAGCTGACCTCCAGCTGCGGTTCAAACAGCCCACCACCTCAAACTTGTATTTGCTGGTCCTAGCTGTGTGGGACAATTGCTTGAAAATTAACAAGGATCGACAAGTCGTCTTCACCTCAAACCTCTAAGCCATGTACACCGATGAGCTGGAGGACGTCGCGTGCAACGATGAGCCATTTGCGGCTGTGTTTGGAGGGGTACAGCCCAGTGACAAGCTGGGCAAGCAAAAAAGAAAAAAGCGTTGGGGACACGGCCTACATCGTTAACACCGACCCTAGCAATAAACCTGGTATGCATTGGCTGGGTGTCTACGAGACTCCTGACCAATTTTTTGTTTTTCGACAGTTTTGCTTTTAACCCCCACACTTATGGGGGTGATATCCAACAATTTTGTCTCCAGCACAATATTATCGTGAAGAACAATCGTCGCGTCCAAGCCCTAACATCAGAGACCGCCATTGTCTTTTTTACCTCTATCACCGCTCAAGGGGGATCCCTATGTACCGAATTGTAGAACTCTACTCCAACGACCCGCGAATGAACGACCGGTTAGTCACCCAATTCACAGATGCGCACAAGCCCTACGATCATAGAGGGGGGACAAACTACATCCGCTACACTTGGCAACAGTGTGCCAAAAAAACAAAAAGACGTAATCAAATGTTTATGCCTAGGATAATGAGGTGCAAGAAAAAAATTGTAACCATTAGCAGAAAGAGAGTAAAGCAACCTTAAACACTGCGTGTCTAAACCATTCCTTGCGGTCTATCATGGATAAAACACGGTTTCGCACACCCTGTAGCATTCTCGTCGCCGGCCCAAGCCAATCTGGAAAAAACAACTTTGTTTACAGCCTACTAGAACAGAAAAAAACAGCATTTGACCGAACACCCCAGAAAATAGTCTATTGCTATGGCGCTCACCAGCCTCTGCTGGAAGCCCTGAAACAAAAACTTGGTGTTGTGCTAAATAGGGGGCTCCCCGAGTCCATAGAAAAACTCTTTGGACCGCAATAAAACCCTGGAGTCCTCATCATTGACGACCTCATGGGCGACCTAAATCGCATGAGCGACATATTCACCAAAACATCCCACCACCATGACATCACTGCTATCCTGATCCTGCAAAATTTGTTTTCACCGCAAAAAGAAGCGCGCACCATTTCGTTAAACGCCCACTATATTGTAGTCTTTAACAACCCACGAGATCAGTTAGGCTGCCGTAACCTTGCTGCCCAGGCATTCCCCAGTAGGGTAGGTTTTGTCATGGATGCTTTCAGACAGGCGACGAGCGCCCCCTACGGGTACCTCCTCTTCGAGTTTCATAAAAATACCCGTCCGGAGTGCCGACTACGCTCCCACGTACTTCCTAGCGACCAGCGTAGTTACGTCTACGTACCAGTGGAAGACGTGGATCACATTTGCGTGTTCACGGATAAATACACCCCAACCATCTAGGAACACCGTCATTCAGGGGTACCAACGGTACGTGAAAAGAGCGCCTGAAAATGTCTAACATTCGTATCCGGGGGAAAATACGACGCTTACCATACCAGTACTACTACAAACGTCGGGGGGTGAACGCCCCACGGGGGGGGGGGGGGGGGGTTCACCCCCCCCCCCCCCCCCCCCATGTAGAAGACATTGATTTCATTGTGTGCCCCACGGCAGCCCCCCAGGCAGCGCTAGAGCGCGATGGGTACCTATGAAAAAAACCAGCACGCCCGCTATTACCGCCACCACATCACCCGCAAGCACAGTAGAACAACCGCGGGAACAACTAAACCTACCCCCTATCCCCATAACCCCATTGAACAGCAGGCCAGCTACAGGTACCGTCAAAGACATATTTAGCACAACCCCCCACCGCGAACACTCGGGTGTACGGATCTACCGAGCATTCCCTCACTCTCGCACTCCACTGTACACGGTACCCGACGCTGTGCCAGAAGTGAACCTTAGTGATTTTTTTGCAACCGTTGCTGGGTATGGCAGTAGCAGTGTTGGGGGTAATGATAGCGATGATAGTGTGCAACTGCCAACTACCCCAAGCATCCCATCGATGTCTCCTCGCAACCTCGGATACACCCCACTACGTAACAATGGTAGCAGAGGAAGACCCCGACGCAAGTACCGCCGTTTGTCCCGTGTATGCGTCACCGAACACCTTGATGGGGAGGTGGTGACCAAATGCACCACCCGCCGTCGCACCACCTGACTCCAAACGGGGGATCTTTAAAAAGTATGAAAGACACAGGGCACTCGCAACTATGGACCGCCCACAAAAATGTGGACGCCACCGAGCGCCTCCCAGAAGGGGTCGGGGAAATTGAAAAGAGCCATGAAAAAGAACCCACGTTGTCGACTGTACCTTCCTGTGGCGAGGCTACGGCAGCAACGTAGCGGCCTCACCTTCCACAACCCCCATGGATTAGATAATAAAAGGACAGAATGCTATAAAAATACCACCTACCCATGCTCGGGAACTTATTAGGCGGTAAATGATATAAAAAGCGCCGCTGGCTAGCCACAACCCTCATTCACACCATACCGGTTACTGGGAAAAGAGGAAACCGTAAAAGCGGGAGGCGTCCGCGCCGCTGCAAGGACCGCTTAATTAGAAACGCACCTTTTCTCGAGATGGTACGTACCGCAAAACCGCCGCTCAGACACCACCTCCTGGCCGGCGCCACCCCTGAACAAGTGAACAGCGTAAACGAGATCGCACGCAATATTGTTGAGGAAAATGTTGTGCTCTCGCCTTACTACTACAAAAAACTCAGGCCGCATCGTGCCCGGTTAGGAAACATTGCCAACCGTTCTCTAGGAACCGCCACCCGGAAAAGGATTATGAACAAGCGTGGTGGTTGGGCAATCCCCCTCCTTATCGGTGCCCTGGGAAGCTCAACAGCGGCCCCTGTCCTCATATCAAAAATCAAAAACAATTGGTGGTTGGGAGGAGACGCGTATAAAAGCATCATCCCCACGAGAGCTAGCACCATTTTAAAAGTACTACCATGCCAGCGCGGAGGCAACGCCAGTCAAGCGATGAATACTACAACAAGGCACGGCGATGTGTACTGATTCCCGAAGACATGACCCCTATCTTGGACAGCCTAAAAGTCAAAAATCGTATAGAGTCACCACCACAATACGGAACCATGTCACAACTCGCCAAAAAGATGTCAGCCACCCTGGATGACCACAACCTCCCACAGGATATCAGGCTACGGGAATACCAACGACTCCACCGAGAGTTTTTAACATTGGCAGAGCAAACAATATCAGGAAGCCCCACCGTCAGCAACACTGTCGAGGGGGAGATCATCAACACTCTTGCTAGCGCACCTACACCACCTCACGAGACCCCCCGACCACAATCGCTGCCCACTCTACCATCACACTCACCGGCAAAGATCCCACTACCCACTAAGATAAAACAACTCCCTCCACCGCAGGAAGCCCCTCACGAACGATACCCACACCACCAAACTACCCGCCACGACTACCAAACCCACGTCGACTTAAGACCCTGAAACAGTTAACCTCAACCCCCAGAAGATGGACTACTTTTCAGAAACGCAATAAAACAATCACAAACCACACTCTTCATTGTCTGTTTTTATTTCCCTTTTTATTTACAGTCTTTTTTACAACCACTGTCACGCTTCCAAACCTCGGAAATCACGATACTGTCCAGACAAGAGTCAGTTTTACAAACAATGCGGCGCACAGCCGTTGGGTCTTTAGTTCTTTACTTTTATCGCACACCCAGCGCATAAAAGTAAACGCCTCGACCCGTGGGCAATGGGGATCGACTAAATGCTTAGCGTGGCGACCACAATCCGCTTCAACAATCTCTGCGCAAAATTGACCCCCTGAATCCAGGGACCGGTAGTAGCGTAGTCATTTTAGAGGTTTAGACAGGGTATGCCAAGAGCGCCTAGTAGACGTCTTTCGTACACCCCACACTTGTGTCCGACGATCCCGCCTTGCCCGTTAAACTTGTACCACGCAGAGACCACAGCCTTCAACCTCTCGTGTTTGATAGCCCTCGGGGCTCGATCCTGAAAAGCCAGCCCATGGACGTGTCTCTCCACGTTTGTCACACTAAGACGCTGCCACGGTCTGAGATCCTGCATCCTGATAGGGAGAATAAAATGGTGACCAAGGACCTCTTGGTGGTGGTGACAAAAACCCATCTTCTTTGTTTAAAACCCCTGTCCAATTTGGAACCCGTCCAGAACCAGCACAACAGTCACTTTCTCGATAGCAGTTTTTTTTACCCTCAGGACTAGCCACAAACGTCCACTCAGGACCCGCCATAGTTTCACTACTCTTGGCAATGACCTCCTGCGGTCCGTTCAGCCTTTTTACTGTGCCCATCACGGAGAAACGTGCGAAGGGGTACTACAAGGGACCGCCAAATTACATAGGCACCTACACGTAGACCGAAACAAAGACAGAGACCGCCAAAAACACCTCTCAGTAAACTCACAATAAAATGCTTGTACATTACCACCACAACCGCTGCACTGGGACAACAACTGGGAGCACCAACCCTTGGCATGGCTATTTTATTAGCTAAACCATCCACCCGTATTACAGAGATATGACAACACCGTTAACAAGTGAAAAAGCACCTTTTTTATTCCTGTCAACGCATCATACAACGATGCCGCTATGACCTTATACTACCCCCTGGATGATAAACACACACCACTACGTCAACGCGGCCCGTTAAGGGGAACCCTGAGCGTAACAAGAAATGCGCCACCAATGCATTCCTTTCCTCCCCTAGACACCAGGGCAACTCATATACCGATCATTGATACGCACGCATTCCTCCCCCCTCCCCCTAGGTCCCAGCCCACACATACCGATACTTGACACCGGAAATCCTTTAAGCTAGGTGTGGCACATTCACCACATTCTACGCATTCCTTCCCTCCTCTATACTCACACCCCTCACTACTTATCTGTCCCCCCGGCTTTGGAATGCTATTCCAAACTGACTTAGAAAAATACAAGGGTACCGCGCATTCAAGCGCAGTATAGATGAACTAGATCTTTCTGGCCTTTTATAGCCGATATTTTTATACCTTTGACATTCGTAATAATGTAAATAGTTAATTCCCAAAATTTTACACCATAGAAACTGTACATAGAATTTTATACTTATATATTTACATATTTATCTTTTATCTATTTTTATATATTTTATGTTCGTGAATTATCTGAAAACTAGCTTGTAGCTACGTATAATTTCACGTTAATAAAGTATTTATCTATCTAATCACGGCTAAAACGGAACAAGATCAATCTATGACAACAGCTTCAAGAAATTGGCTTTATTACAGATATATTGGATAAACAAATTAAAAATAATATTCGATACACGAACATTTCGTCTGGTTTGTCCGTGATTTTCGTAATAATATCAATCGCGCGTTAAATAGGAGCACATTCTGCCGTGCTCCATAAAGTAATAAGTATTCTGAAAGACTTAAAGGCGCATTGTCACCAGTTAACTTCCGTCTGACAACTTCAGTCTGATTAAATATTGATTTATTTTGTCTGATATCTGGATATGATTAGAACAGAATAAAGCAAGATAAATTTCTTTCAAGCCATCTCAAGCTATGGTTAATGTTTAGAATAAGCGATTAATTATTGATAAAAGAGTTATATACAATCATTGTTGAGCAAAACAATAATATTGAGGTCAAGAAGAAGCTATCACAGATAAAGTCTAAGAAGAAGTGATATGACTTTACCAATCTATTATCATACAAAATATAACCCTTTTGCGCCATTTTGTGATTGCATTGCACTGTCTGTGTACAACCCCTCTTTGTACAACTGATTAATTATTGATAACAGCCACATATGTAATTATTGTTTAGCGACACAAGTTTGCTTAGTGTATCAATATTGAAGTTTGAATATTGAAGCTATCACAGATAAGTCAAAGAAGAAATGATATGACTTTACCAATATTGATTCTCCTTCTTGGTCTCGTGGCAAGAATGTGCCACACTCAAGGTAAACACGCCAAACCTTTTCTAGACGAAAAATAAGAAAACGAATCCTTTAGAAAATTACCAAATTATCGATAATTAGATAAGGACTATATTAAATGGTAACTATAGGATTTTCAATTTAAAGTGGACGTTCTGCCCTGAACGTCTTGCTTTTAAATTACCAGAGGGCACTAGAAGAATGGTTTATTATCGAATACACCACTAGGGAAACAAAGCAACGCGTAAAGGAACTTTTATGAAAAATTTTTTGCCAAACCTTTTCTAGACGAAAAAACAAGGAAACGAATCCTTTAGAAATCCTTCCGTAATCAGACTATCAATAACTAGTGATGGTGACTTTAGGCTTTTCAATGTAAAGGAAACGTTCTGCTCTGTATGTTTTGCTTTGTAAATTCCCAGAGGGCACTAGAAGAGTAGATTAAATGCGAAACTTGCGAACATGACGTTCAGCTAAATACCCTTATAGGCCTCTGTGTTCTATTTTTTTTTTAACTCGAAAGGGGAGCGTATAAGATAGATGGTTTATTTTAATTCTCCGATTTTCCTGTTTTTTGGATCTGGATGTTTGGGGACCTTCAAAAATATCAGATGCTATAAACTACTAGTTTTAGATGGTTTAAATTTCTCGCTACATTATTAATAACTTTTGGTATTCTTTTTTACATTTTAACTAGGAAATTGTTACGCTTATTTTGTTGTGCTTCTAAGGGGAAAAGGGGCTTAATAGACAGAGAGGAATATTCTGGCTTACAAAGGGGATTAAAAGAGATGGAGGGAAGCACCTTTAGAATAGAGTCTTGCGGTAGGAATAAAATAGGAATAGCTTATTGCTTGTACTCAATTTGTCAATTCTTTTTCAGATCCCTGCCGCAACATGCATTTTCCTTCTCCGCTAGAGGACCACGCCCTCTTTAACCACACCCTTCAGAATATAACTGATATATCAGTGTGGAACTGCCAAGTAAAGTGCTATGTGAACCAAGCATGTCGTGCTGTGAACTATAAGAAAGGCGCGAATCTCGGGAGCTGTGAACTGCTGTCCGCCAAAGCTGGATCCTTCCCTATAGATCTGCTGAAGTTCCCAGGAATCGACTACTACGGCCCCAATGTATGTCTAAACAAATTCATGCGCGCTTGATGTAAAGTGGTTCTTACAGAAACTTATAAGCTCTGGGATGTTTACTGTAATTTTCTGTTGGAGCGAAGCATTTACCCATTTAAGCAAAACATTTAATAGGCCCTTTGATACAAATTCATTTGAGGCAAAATATGGCGCTAGATAAGCGATGCCTTACGTTTTTTAACCCTTTACCTACAAATTCATTTTTAAGGCGCTTCATTGCACCCGTCCTAATAAAGGCACAGTTTTACGATCTGCTTAAATTTAATTAATTGATTATCTGTTTATTAAAACGCTCCACCGTTCGCGTCGCATCTATGCTAAGTCTACGAAGTTTATGCTGGAGTCACCAAATTTAGACTGACCTGAGTATCAGGCCCTCCTATGTTTCTATCGCGCCAGCAAGACAAGGGCCTGATACAAGTACTGTTAAAATCGCATGTTCTCATGCCGGATTCCGGCATGGCTCCTGATTGGTCAAAAGAACAAAGGGCAATCGAATGGGACGCGCTGATTGGTTCAGCTGTATATAGTACCCTAACCCGTCGACTGCTCGTTCTCAGAGTAAGGGCGGACTCCAAACGTGCTTTTGACCTTGCGTTAGCAGAATAAGAGAAATCGTTTTCTATAACATTTAAAAATTACAGTTTCCTCTCCTCGTCTTCTTCGGAAAAATTCCGCCTGATACTCATGTTAGATGCTCAAGTGTCTTATCCAGGCCGGCTATTGCGTGTATTTATTTCTCATTGGTATCGTTTTTCGAAGCGAAGATCTACTAGTTATATCAAAGGCGCTGGATGTCATAGAAGCTGCTTAATACTACGGACATCATTAGAAGTAGCTATCAAAACCAGGAGCCGAATATTCGGGAAATTTGTCTGTGAGAGCACGAAGAATGCTTATTGTTTGCGGCACTTCCCGCGAGTTGTTGATTGAGTGAGCTTATCAATTAATGGCATTTGCGTTCAAGCAGCGGTTTGTCTATTTAGACGAAAAGCATGTAGTAAATTGGTGATGTGAATATCCTGTAGTAATTTCGTGATGTGTGGATCTACGGTCATATACTTAAACCGTAAATCTTCTGAGCCGTGAACTATCTGTGCGTTTCAAATCATTTAGCATAAAGTTACCCTCACCCGGGTTCGTCGTTACAAAAAATAATTACCCTTGCATAAACACCAATGTAGTTTTGTTTTACATAAATGCTGTTTATAATTTGATTTGGGCATTTGATTGTGCCACCATGCGAGTCATTGGAAAATTGACAGCCGACGTATTTTGACAGTGGCCTGAAAAGGGGCGGCAGGCGTCGCGTCTAGTATTTGTGTCAGATGTACTTTTATTTTTCCTCTCCAACTTTTGAAAAATAAAATCGCCTGATACTCATGCTACATTTAGACAATAGCTAGGCTAAGGCTAGTAGAAATGCTATTTTTTTCCTTTTTCTTAGGAGGTTTGCGTTCCAAATCCTTGTCCCTCGAGCAACATGACCTGCGTTGGGTTAAAGGGGGCTCCAAGATACAGATGTGAGTGTCCACAAGGATACACCGGTATCGCATGTGAAACAGGTAAAAGAGGTCTTATGAGATCATAGAATACTGTATATAGAACATCACTAAAGCTATTTTTGTGTTTTTTACGTAGATATTGATGAATGCTCTTCTGGAAGCAACAATTGCCACCGGGACCGCGCTACATGTGCAAACACCATTGGCTCCTTCGCATGCACATGTAAACCTGGGTATACAGGAGACGGAATAAACTGCGCAGGTAATGAAAACCACCAACCGATATTAGTGATGATATTACATGTACACCTGGTTATAAAAGTTCTACAACTATTAATAGAAGATAAATGTTAACCCTTTTCGGACTGGGCTATTTTGAGCTGTCTGTGACTGTTTACCTCCGTATTTCATGAACCGCTTGGGCTATGTCCATCAAACCTACAGACAATAATCACCAGTATGCAAAGAAACGTCACGCTACATTTTGGGTGTCGTCCAATCAATTATGACGTCACAATGAACGTCATAATACGACGTCTAGATATTCTTTCAAATATTGCCAAAATAATTATTTACATCATTTAGATAGCCTCTTAGCTTCTATGGTTCAGAAGTTACAGCAATTTTAGCAATTTACAGCTTAAAGAGCCCCCCCCCCCCCCCCCCCGCAGTCGGAATAGGGTTAATGCGTAGGCACAGACGAAAGTAATCTTGTAGTCGATATAATTTTTTAGTTTTATAACATTTTGCGTTGAAGGTTTTTGCATTTTGCTTTAAGACTACATTTTGCGTTGAAAGTTATTACGCGTTAAAATAAATGAATGTTAGTACATTTTAATTTTGTTGTTCTTACGTAGATATTGACGAATGAGAGATTTCGGTAAATTTAACTGTGAGAGAAATTTCATAGTTCCCACTATTCATGACTGTGTACTTGTGATTGACAGATTGCGCTATGGGTATGGAATCGGGCGCTATAAGTGACTCTGCAATCACTGCATCGAGCTACTTAGAAACCCTGCGACCTTCACATGGCCGCCTTAATCACGCAAGCGTCTGGGCGTCAGCATCTCAGAGCCCTGAAGAGTACCTCCAAATCGACCTGGGGCGTGCGACAACAGTCACCAAGGTGGCCACTCAAGGAAACCCGATTCGGTATGAGTGGACGAAGAGCTACAAGATCAGCTACAGCACCGATCTATCCACCTGGAAACTGTACCGCGAGGGAGGACAAGAAAAGGTACGAGTCGGCGGCTGATCTAGCTTTTTGCTAAGGGAAAAGTAAAGACACCATCATGTACTTACTATTGCAACCATGATTTAAAAAAAGAAACCAAGAAACTTGTATTTTAAGGTGGCGCGCCGGAGGTTGTTGTTGCTAAACAGCTTTTACCAAGTTCCCTATTGAAGACTCATTTTTGTCGCGATTTGTTTAGATTTTATTGAGACATCTATGCTTTATTAGATTCCGCTAGATTCACTTTTCTTGCAAGTAAAATTTCTATTTTTCATGCAAGTTAAATGGAAGCAATATATATATTAAAATAAAAATCTCGAAATCTGCGCGATGATTTTTTTTTCTTAATTCACACAAACTAACACCTAACAATTCTCCAAAGCACACGAATTTTTGGCTTAAAACTGACCTGTCAAACTTCGCGATTGATGAATATTTATATCTTCGCCAAAATTGTCGTCGCAATCTTTGATAAAATAAGTGCACTCTTACAAAGATCCATCCCCGAATTTACGTCCCCTGCTAAGTCCACACCCTAAGGCAACTTGTGTGAGAGGGTCAAGAGGACCAGTGTTACACAAGAATTAATTCCAGATAGTCAATTTGAGAGTATTTTTGTATTATAATCTGAAAACTAGGGAAAGTATTGTTTTTCAACATTTGGCCACAAGCCGTGCATCTTAAACTATTACCCGACCCTATGGCTAAAATAGTCGAGTGTGCGTTTATGAGAAATTAAAATCAAAAGTTGAGTATCTGGACGCTCTTCAAACGAAGCCCACGCCAGCGCCATACATGGTAATCGCAGAGCTACCTTCTGAGGAGGCTAGATATTTTCAAGGGCACAAAACAGACCTCAGACAGACTATTTATCCTCAAAATATTTGTTCCGCCGCCCGCAAATTTGTGAAGTCGGGCTAGTCGTGCTTGGAACTTTCAACTCTATGATTGTTAACTCTTTCAACTCTAAGACACATTTCACAGCATCTCGTGCCCATAAATGTACAATAAGAGTCGAGCACTTGCGTTGCAAATTAAACAATAAAAGGATGTGTTGGGTTTGGCTTTGATTGATGTTTTGTTCTCTATTCCAGGTGTTCCCCGGGAACACAGACAGGGACACTGTTGTCTACCGAGTGTTGGCACAGCCCATTGTTACACGTGGTATCCGGATCATCGTGGTAACTTTCCAGCACCGGCCTGCTTTGAGGGTGGAGGTCTACGAATGCATGTGAACATCCCTGCCTGTTATACAAGATAAATCTAGCTGTAGCAGTTAACAACAAATAGTTCACCGATTCGACTTCTTGTGTCTTTCGGACCGACTCGCAAAATATCACGTTAAATTTACTCTTGCGCCTTCAAAATCAATTACCAATACCAGGATCAGTTGAAGTAAATTTATATCTCCTTAGTAGTAAGATATGTGTGAATTCGTACTGTACTCGACTTCGATCAAGCGTTCGATCAACGATTTCATGTTTAAACGCTAAGATAACAGTTTCCCTCGAAACGTCGATTTGGCGAGTGTTTTGCCAGACTTCATGGTGAGTGGCAAATCAAAAGTGGCGTCACTAACCGACAAGCCGCTCAGCCAATAGAAGCCAGGGCAAGAGGCTCGGGGAAGGGATCCGCCACTATCGAAATGAGTGGGTGATAACTACGACGGATTATTTCCATTGGTGACTATGAAAATATTGAGAGTCTCTTTAATGGGCATGATCAGGGAGTAGGATGAAAGCTTTTTATAAGCATGCACAGAAAGTATTTTATTCGGTGGCGGGAGTGAAATGTTTTGTTCTCATTTTCTTGTATAGTCAAGATTGATTGATTGAGTTATTAGCAGATTTGCATTGATTTGCTAGATGTACTAAGTTTTATACGACGGTATAGCATAGCTCTGATTAATGCCGGGTGCACACTAGTGACATAACGACATTAGCGCGCGCACTCTTAGCTTAGTATGTTCAAGTGTGAATGGTTTGACATTTTGACAAAAGGCCGAGATAACGAAAGAAAATTACGACATAATAAAAAAAACCTGTGTACACCAGGCATAAGTGAGCTCTTCCCAACACTAGCTTGTAAAGTAAGAAAACAGTTAAATTAGTTTGGCGCTATAGGCGGCCCGAATTGGATTGTGGGTTGCCTGTGTTATGAGGCTAGTGAGTTATGAGGCTAGGTTACCCATGTATAGTGTGGAACCAACCTCGTCCTCAGGGTCTTCTGAGTAATTTTCAATGAAACGTGCTACCCAAGCTTCTCGCTTCAAGCTTCAATCACGTCCCTGCCTCAATAAATTTTAAAACAAGTCAGAAGAAAAAGTACCAAGGAGGGATATTACTGTATACAGCAAGAAATTATGCCTAGAACGCACAGATTCACACTCCAACCAATCGGCGCAAATGACAATCGAATTCGCCGTTCCATGCATGATGTGTTCCTACTAGCCAACTAGCCCGACTTCATGCTGAACTGAGCGTCTAGTTGTTGCATGAAACAAATATCTGTTGAGTATACGGCAGCGTGTAAATCCTTTAATAAACTTATTGCACCAGAACAGTGCTCTAGATCTTATCTAGATTGGTCACTTTCGATTAATAGCCGCTCTCGAATACACAACGCACTCGTGGACTTTCCTCGCCAAAACGTCGTTATCCTTCTCGACTTTTCTTGAAACAGGGGACTTGGAAGTTTAAAGGGTCGGTAAAACATCCAGAGAATAAGAGAATGTTTAATACCCGGACTGGGAGAGGGGAGAAAAGATATCGACTCAGGACGACCCAAGCTCTTATCTGCCTTTTCCACTTAATGTTAGAAGCCCTAGATAAGGGGAACTGTGCCGTAAGGCTATTTTTCGCGGACTTTTGTCAGGGTTTCGATCTGATCGACCACAAAAACCTTATCGAAAATCTCTCTAATATGGTTAGATGCGAGTTTGTTGCGGCGGGTTGTTCCATTTTTGCTGGGACGATCCCAGGTAACGCGAATCGGAACAGCTTGTCCTCAGTCTCGTGTTCTTTAAGGAGGCATACCACAGGGTACTCGGTTAGGGCCAATTTTGTATGATTAATGTCATCCTTGGGCCCACGCGTTAAATTTGTTGATGATTTGTCTATTACTTTCTAGGAATTCACCATCAGTTTTGAATTTCCTTGTCGACGATATCAAAGCTTGCGCGTGTGTAAATAATATGCGCCTTATATTGTAACCTGAAATATCCATCATTTTCATCCATCCGGTTTTGTAGACCCTGTGATGGCATTTCGTTGTTGGGTTTCCTGGGGTAAACGGTCACATTTAGACCCCTCGGTCACATTTAGACCCCCCTTCGACTGAGAAAAAAAAGGCAAGTTTTCCCAAAATAAGCTCTGGTTAACTTCGGTAAGCTTGAATTTTTGCATAGAGGCTTCTTATGTTATGTAAACTAACATATCAAAAAGCGTTTTTTTTTTCTACTGGATTCGTCTTCAAGATATTAGGCTTGAAGAGCAATTTTCAAATGTTCAAAGTATAAATTCTCCTCGTTTTTAGGGAGAACTCGGGCCCATATCAGAAATTAAGCCAACTTTTCTCGCTAATATCTAAATTTCATATCTTCTAATTTTTTTTTAAAATTTGTAATTAAGCTTTTGGTCAGAGGAACCTCTTGTATGCGCGCGAAATCTTGAGCTTATATATTGAGAATTGGAAAATTTCATGCCATTTTTTTGCTCTGTCGCCCCCTTCATTTAGAATACTGCACTTGGAGCTTTACTTGATGAGTCCCCACATGAGTTTTATTTTCTAGCTAATAAGTTGCTTTTTCAACCTGTGAGGATTGCGCAATGCGCAAAAGACGTCGTATTTAATATCTTATTCCTCTCCACCAAATGCGATCTTTTTGGGTGTACGTCGTATTTAATATCTTATTCCTGTCCACCAAATGTGATCTTTTTGGGTGTAGAGGGTATAGGCTAGCAAAGAAAAAAAAATGTCACAGTTGAGCTGAAACCGTGATAGAATATAGGAAAACTTTAAATATATTTCGTATAATGGTAAATTTGCTGTTACACACCAAATATGCCACTTTTTAAGTACAGTCAAGAGAGCATAAGATCCCTATTTGCACAAATATCATCGAAAATTTTATTCTAGCATCAAGGATACAGACAGTTGCGGTGTATTAATGGTATGTAGTACTTCGAGGATTGCAAGATTTCGAAAACGTTTAAAAAAGAGGCTTCATTCAAATTAGAGAGCTGAAAACCTCGTGCTTCAAACACCGTTTCCGCTCTAACTTGCTACCTCTTCGTAGTTTTTTTTAACATTAATTATCTTCCTAATGGTCAAACGAAATCTGTAAGTTAGACATTAGATACGATATTGATTTTTGTGAATATTCCGGTGAATTGAAAATGAATCCAAGAAAATACATTTCATAAAACTATCCTTGTAGCGAGGGTATGCACTTTTCTAATAGCGAGAAAATAACGAGTGATACATTACTGTACTTCTTTGATGATGTTTTTGGAAATTTCTATAACTCTTAAGTATATTATACAAGCTGGAGTCAGGATTTGAATCAAACGCGGTATCACAGCCATTTTACATGATCTCATTTCATTCCTATCGAGTTGGCAAAACAACAACACGCAACCCGCGGGGGTGTAGGACAAAATAAAAGGAGCAAATCCTCACGCGCAGTGGTAGGGTGGTGGTTACTAAAAATAGCCAGATTCGGAATTGACATGGCGCGCGGGTAATACCGGTACAGTTGGTACAGTTTAATTGTTTTCATTTTTCATGCCAATTATTTCATTGTAAGTGCTTTATTTTATATGTAAGTACAAAATAAACAATATAATAATCTACTGTATTTATGCAGAGGCTTATAAGTAGGGGCAATCATCTGTATTATATAAGTGTCACGGCGTTTTCGAGGATCAGGCTATATTGAGACGCGCGCGCATGAACGGGCCAAACAGTTACGTCGACGTTGGTAGCCCACGCGAGTGACGTGAGGCTGCACGCGCAAATTGCAGTTAGGAAGAATATTTTTTTATCCATCCTCCGTCGGTTTTGTTTGTTTAACAAAAGAATTCAAAGTCGTAGGTAGGGTTGGATTCATATAAAAAAGAGAGAGCAACAAAAGTCAAAGTACCGAAGAGAGAACAAAGCTTTTTGTCTGAGACTGAGCGTGCAGTTGAGCTCAGCCCAAACGTCAACACAAAGGTCGAACCTGATTGGCTCATCGGCGCGTCTAAAAAGAGCCTGATCCTAGGAAACGCCGTGACACCTATATAGTACCGGAACATGGGGAAGTTGATTGCCCCTACTTATGAGCCCTTGATTTATGCCATCATACTGTTTGTATAGAACATCAAACACAACAGAATCCTCTAGTTCTTATTGCATTAAAATGTTTTATTAAAGAATATGACATTCAAGAAGAGCTAGAGAATTTATCTAAGAAAGAAAAAAAAAAACAATCAACAAATCAAAGGAAGTGTTATTGTTAGCAACAAAAAGTTTTATATCGCTATGGTATTTCGAGTTTCACCAGGTTTCACCAGGAGGACACTGTTTATATCAAAATTTATTCAAACCTCAGATCTAGAGTGGACAACGTAAATATAGGCAATTGAGAATTGACCTCTAGTTCATTCCTGAGTGCACAGAGTATTTTAAGGCCTTGAAACAGGCTATATCTGACTACAGTAGTTTGGATTAGTCGAGTCTCCCTCTCTCGTGTGGAATCGAAAATCCTCCTTACAAAATCCAATTTGAGTACTTACGACTTTCCTCAGCGACATTATAGATGGAAAAGCTTTGATTGCATTTCTAGTAATGACATTGTCAATCTTGCCTTTTCAACTTCACAAATGCAAGCGAGTCTCCGGTGAGATTTCAAATTCATATATGGCGGACTGTCAGCTGGAGAAGCCTTACCAAGAATCGAAGCTCGGGCTTCCTGTGCATTGCGCAAATTTGCAGAATTGTATTTTATGACTGGGTTACGACAGGTATCCCGGTATGCAAAATCATTTATTTACATCCCACATGAAGATACTTTGCGATGGGCTTTCGTATCTAAATTGCGTTTACGAAAGAGTGTTCGAGTGAGTGATGGTGACCCACCACGATAACTCCTTGGCTTATGCTTCGCATAGCCACAGGAATAACAAAAAATAATAATAATAAAGGGGGGGGGAGAGGAAGGGGAGCGAGCATGACCCAGACGAATGAAAGGCTATTGTCACTGTAGATGTTATGTTGTGACGTATATATACATACACTATATATAATGCGTGAGTGCAGGTGTTCACATAACAGTGCTCAATACATAGGTGTATTGAGCACTGTTATATGAACGCCTGCACTCACGCATTATCATAGCTCCAAGTTTCAGCTTGTCGAGCACTCTACGGCTACCCATAATGGAAAAATTCAGCATCAACTACTCGTCCAAGAATATCCCACTACCATCACGTAATGACTACCTTCAACGCCTCATCGAAAGACCGCAGAATGCGCTGGAAAGCCCACTTCTTTCCGATCCCACTTCGTCTTCAAAAGAAACGTACGGCTTCAAATCGACCAAAAACCCTCCTCCTATTGATGGATTAAAAGACTTTGAAGACGACATGCTGAAAATGATCCAGTCCGTAAAATTCAAAGAAGCGAGCAGCCCATTCCTCAACAAACTAAAAGAAGACAGCGACCGCATAAAAAATAAACCGACCTGCAGACTCATCAACCCTACCAAGTCCGAAATTGGCAAGATCAGCAAAAGTATCCTCGACCGCATCAACACCACCATCGCAACAAAACGTAACTTCACATCAACAAAGAACAAGACAGCATCCAACTTTATATGTTTCGACATAGTGGAATTCTACCCATCCATCAGCCAAGAACTCCTAAACAAAGCCCTCGACTTCGCCGCTAACTACGACTGCATCACCGCTGAAGAAAAAAAAACATCATAACCCACGCCAAGAGCTCTATCCTAGTTCACAACCAAACACCCTGGCACAAAAAAGGCAACTCGACATTCGATGTGACAATGGGAAGCTACGACGGCTCTGAAACATGCGAACTTGTAGGCAACTTCCTCCTCTCCCAACTCCAAGACCTTAACATCAACGTAGGACTCTACCGCGACGACGGACTAGCCATCACAAGCGCCACACCTAAAAACACAGAAAATATCAAGAAAGAACTATGCCGCATCTTCAAAAACAACGGACTGCGAATCACCATAGAAGCCAACAAGCGAGTAGTCAACTTCCTAGACGCCACATTCGACCTGAACCGCAACACCTACCTGCCTTTCACCAAACCGAACGCCCCACTAACAGTATGTCCACCGCGAGAGCAACCACCCACCTACCATCACAAAGAATATCCCTGCCAGTATCAACAAACGCTTATCTACACTATCATCAGACAAAGAAACCTTCAACCAAGCCGCCCCGCAATACCAGAAAGCACTCGACGAAAGTGGATATAACTACACGCTACACTACGAACCAAACACCACAAACAAACGCAAGAACCGCCAGCGCAACAACATCATCTGGTACAACCCCCCTTTTAGCAAGAACACAAGCACCAACATCAGCCACAAATTCCTCTCACTCATAGACAAGCACTTCCCTAAAGACCACAAAATCAGAAAAATCTTCAACCGGAACACAATCAAAATCAGTTATAGCTGCATAAGCAACACCAAGCAGATAATTGACAGCCACAACAAACGCATAATCGCCTCATCAATAACAACCGAAGACGCCCCCACCTCCCTCGCTACCGCCAATAACAAAACATGAAACTGCAGACAAAAGAACACGTACCCCCTTGACGGAAACTGCCTCCAATCATCTGTTATCTACCAAGCCACTGTAACAAGAAAGGACAACAACACCTCCGAAACCTACGTAGGACTAACCGAGAACAAATTCAAGACAAGATATAGAAACCACACCGCCTCATTCCGACACGCTAAACACAGAAACTTGACCGAACTAAGCAAACACATATGGAGCCTTAAAGACAACGACATGGAACACTTTATTTTATGGAAAATCCTGTCATCTCACTCCACCTACAACAGCTCTAGCAAAAGATGTAATCTCTGCCTCAAAGAAAAACTTATCATTATCCGCCAACCCAAGCTATCAACTTTAAACAAGCGTAACGAGCAAGTGTCTTCGTGCCGCCACAGGAACAAAGCCTTGTTATGCAACAGCTGAACTATTCAATTTCATCATAACAGCCATTCAAATTTCACGCCCTATTTTCATGTTAATTTTATACATAGATAGTATATAAGTGGTGGTAGTAACATATTCTTAATAAATCTCCTGATGAGTGGGCAACCACGAAACAGGCTTGTAGAGATGAAACGGTAGTTCGCGTGTTTTTTTCCTACAAATCAAGATATATATATATATATATAGTCATTCACCTGTTTTCCGTTTGTCTATCCTGTTAACTTAGATCTCCTTAACAACCGCATTTAAAATTCAAATTTGATTATTGTTTTTGCGTGTTGACCTGCGCTAAAAGATATGAAATAATAATGAAAATTTAGTTTAGACTATCGGGACTAGAACAAGTCATCTGGTAGAGGGAGTACAGTCAAATATATGGAAAGACAATGATCTCTCTTCTTCTTTTTTATGTTATGGCGGGAATGTGCTTCAGCAAAGGTATGTACGGACAGTAGATATTTTTTTATATTTCTGAGGTGCTCAAGTTCGATAAAACTCGGGTAATATTTGGTAGAGTCGATAAGAGTTCCATCTGATTAAGGGTCGAGAAAGCTCTTTTTCTTCCTAATTTCCGTTTTGCTATTTTTTGTTAAGGTATACTCAGGACTTTAGGATCATATAAAGAGAAGCAAACTAAAGATGAATAAGTGTCGGAATCTTAAAGCAATATACATACACGCTCAACTACTTTCTTTCTTTTTGTTTAAGTACAAAAAAATCTTTAGTTTTAGTTTAAGCTATGCTTTGTAAAGTCCTTATGTAAGGTACTCTCAGGAATTTAGGATCATATAAAGAGAAGCAAACTAAAGATGAATAAGTGTCGGAATCTAAAGCAATATACATACACGCTCAACTACTTTCTTCCTTTTTGTTTAAGTACAAAAAAATCTTTCGTTTTAGTCCTTATGTAAATTATTTAGTATATCAACCGAACTGTTTGAACCAAAAATCGAGCCATTGACATGTCTTAGTATTCCAAAACTTTGGCATTTTCTGTATACAATTGTGTTTACCATTGTTGAAGTCTTTCCAAATCGTGCACAACATTTGAGTTGTTTGTATTCATATTAAGAAAATTTCTGTAAAATTACTTATTATTAAAAATAAACCCTATTCAGACTCGCCTTTTAGGCAATTATTTAGATATACTAGAATCAACCTTTTAACTCATTTAAGACAAATTTAATTTATTATTTTGTAAGAATTAATTTACTCCATTTTCAGTCCAACATCTTCGATAATCATTTTTTATGAATTATGTATTTCCCTTAAAAAACAAAAACAAAAAAGATTCTAAAAAAAAATACAAGTTAAACTCGTAAAATAAACAATTATTGCATAAATATGTGCTTCAAAAGTATCAGCAGTAAACTTAGTGTCTGTTTTGACAAAACAAAATGTACCCCTCTCCTTAAAAAAATCCTTTGTATAAACGTTTTGACGCATTTTTGAACTGTACCCTTTTCGCATCGATGTTCTGAATGACAGTTGTCATTAATGACATGATCTATAGATGTAAAATAACAGCGTCGATTCAGGGGTTGGGCCTCAAATTTTGATTCAGGGTTTAGGGGAAGGACTTATTTTTTGAACACTAGGTATTCTTATTAATTTCCGGCCTCCTAAAAGTCTGGAATTTTTCTGGTAAGAACCACCTACAAAATTGATAAATAAATTTGATGCGCCTTCTGCTTGCACTTTCATGACTTGTGTTTCGCTGGCGTTGAAAGCCATTATCCCCTAAAGAGTGGTACTTTTTTATATTTTGCAGTTTTGGTTTCATTAACTTCCAACTTTCATCACTGAATTTGCGAATTTTAATTCATGTCGAAGTCCCCCTCCGCACTAACTTTTCAGATTGGCTGAATAAGAAGATAGATGTAAAAAAATGACTTCAGTTCGAAAGGAGGTAACGACCCTATTTCCATTTACATAGGTTTTACAATAATGACAATTTCATATATAAGAAAAAAATGGCAAAATGTCAAGGGGGAGCATGCCACTAGACCCTCAGTATTTACACCCCTGAAACATTGGGCTCGAAACAGCACTACTCCTGACTTGGTGGTGTTTAAGGCCAGCTCCGCCGCCCCTTCATGGGCATGTCAAAGTCATCCCCCCTCCCCCCCCCCCCCCCCCCCCCTCACACACAACAATTTGACGTGGGGAGGGGAGGGGGCGACGTCTGCGACATTCAGGCCATATTCTGGTTAACAAATATAAAGCATGTATTTTTATTCTTGGCAAAGTTCTCTATCCCCTATTTGTACTGCACAGATTATTCGTTATAGTATAATAGGGTTTATTAAATAATAGGGTTTATTAAATGTGTGGGCGTTTATTACATTTGCGGGCTCTTAACCCGTACGGTTATAGAATTTGCTGGTGCTAATGGAAGAACGTGCCGTACGTAGAGCATCTTAAGACTAGAGTATAATTTCAATAAACTGATCAATAAGCTTTTTTTTGCTTTTTTGTCTTTGGTTCTGGGGGAGGGCCTTAATTTTTGGTCGCCCTTTAGGGGGAGGAGTTTTTGTGCTCTAAATTGGGGGGGGGGGGGAGAGTCGAAATATTTGAACCAGAAACTTTCGACTTAGCAGCCTCAACCCTCACCCCCCACCCCCCCCCCCCCCCCCCCCACCACCACCGTAAACCTCCTGTAAACGTTTACCTGAAATTTGCTTTTACAAATTTTTGCTTTTACAATTTTCATCAAGGGGCAACCCAGTTCTCAGATGGGATTGTCCTGAGTGGAAATCTGCCACCTTCGTCAATTTCCTCATGTAAATAGACGTTCCTAGCCAACCCGGGCTTTTATTTTCTCCATTAACGTAGCCAAAAGCTAACCCGGGTTGAGGGCATTAAGGGAAACCGTAAGGATCGACTCGACTCATGCAAAACCGAACAAGTCTTGACTCGAGTAAGGCCTTGTTTGTCGCTCATCCAGATTGCCTCGCCGCCCTTTCTCAATAGTTAAAATAGAATACTTTGAACTTAGTGGGTCGAACATTTACTGAGATAATTAAATAAATTGAAAACTGTCGGGCATTTAGTCCATTTAGGACCTTTCCCGGCTGTCGGGCATATACAAGGTACCTTTTTAACCTTGTGTTGATTCATACCTTCTCTACACCACGCCTACGCAGACCATCTAGTTTTTCTACAGCTTGCCTGTAGTCTTTCTAGTTATACCATGTCAGGCATATAGCCACTGCGGTTTTTTTACGCGTTCCTTTCCGGTCACACTTTGTCTATTTTTCAGACTCCTGTCGCAACATGCATTTTCCTTCTCCACTAGAGGACTACGCCCTCTTAAACCACACCCTTCAGAATATAACTGACATATCAGTGGAAAACTGTCAAGTAAAGTGCTATGTGAACCAAGCATGTCGTGCTGTGAACTATAAGAAAGGCACGAATCTTGGGACCTGTGAACTGCTGTCTGCCAAAGCTGGATCCTTCCCTATAGATCTGCTAAAGCTCCCAGGATTCGACTACTACGGCCCCAATGTATGTCTAAATAACCTCATGCGCGCTTGATGTAAAGTGGTTGTTATATAAACTTATAAGCTTTAGGATGCTTACTGTATTTGCTTAAGAATTAACCTTTTATACAAGAAACGGGCGAATATCGGGAGGTGTAAACTGCTCTCCGCCAAAGCTGAATATTTCCCTAATGTAAAGATTTGCTGAAATTCCAAGAAATTTGTTACTGCAACACACAAGTATTTCTGCAACAATCGAGCACAGGAGGCATTAACTCCTAAAAATAACAGTTACGCAAAGCCCCTTCGAATCAAGTCAATCACTGTATGAGAAAAAGGAAATGCATGAATGATAAAGCACCTTGCGTTAATTTTTCAGAAATCATAAGCTCGAGTTGAACACCGCATTATTTTATTTTTTTTAGGAGATATGTGTCCCGAATCCTTGTCCATCTGCCAACATGACCTGCGTTGAGTTAAAGGGGACTCCAAGATACAGATGTGAGTGTCCGCAGGGATACACCGGTGCCGCATGTGAAACAGGTATGCAACGATACTCTTTGATACAAATACCAAGGTAACTGAAATTGAGGCCGTTCTGTAAATATATGCTTAGCGAAAGTCTGACCATTACCACGTCTCGGTAATATTTAGCGAGTTTCAAAGAGGTGTACATTAATTTCACATACGATTGAATCTGCAAAGTGTTATCAACACTCAGATATCGACGAATGCTCTACTGGAAGTCACAACTGTCACGCAAACGCCACTTGCAGCAACATCGCGGGCTCCTTCACATGCCTTTGCAAGCCCGGGTATACCGGCAAAGGAACGAGTTGTACAGGTAGGGGTTACATCGACAAGAAAGTAAATCAGTTCGAGGCGCAACTATGTAATAATAAAGACGTGATAAAGACCTGCTTATTGCCCCTACCCTTTATTTGCCTGATGCTGGAACACTTGAGACGAGTAACCTCTAGACGCCATCCGTTCACGGTGAAGTTCATTTGTATTTTAAGTATGGTATGAAGTTTAAAGAAAGGCAAAAATTGTCAAAATTCTTTTATATAAATTGTGGTGCACCCATTATAGACCCCCTCCCCCCTCAGCCCAATTTTCTGAACATGATTTTAATTCCTCTGGTTCACTAGGGCACACTAGTACGCATATTGACCGTGCCATAAATGGTCGAATACCTCCGTTCAAGGGGAAACCCATTTGTTTTTAAATAATTGTATGAGGTCTAAAGACATGATTTTTAAAATCCCCTCTAATATGTTTTTCATATTGGTGTAACCAACTTATTTTCCCTTATCTAGATTGTTAGATTTTCTCGATTTTGTTTCTTTTTACTTCTACTTTTCTTTAGAGCTCACTAGCGCGCATCTTGGGTGTTATAAAGACACAAATGACCGTGCCATAGATGGTCAAGTACGCGGGGTTGATTCATTCTTGGGATGCTTTCACTACGCTAGCAGCCGAGATTACAGTGTCTTCGCGATGCAGTACCGTACCCAGTGCTTCACCGGTCCGCTCGCGCACGTGACCTATAGCAAGTACGGCCCTTCATCTGCTTGCAATAATGGCACCGGGGGAACCTGGGCTAATGACGTCTATTCAATAGTCCTGGTTGCAAAGTAATAAAATTCAAGATCAGTCGTGATCCAATTCTCTGGAACCCACTACCAAACTACCGCACCGCTGCTGAAAGTATCCATAAATGGTCACGCGAAAAAAAAAAAAAAAAGAGAGAAAGAAACAGGCTACGGGCCAGATAGTCAAACGTTTGTATGCAGGCAGGCAGATTGATTGATTCACCTTTATTTTACTGCGGTAGTTTTATAAGTTCGAAAACTTCTTTGCATGAAAGCCGTAACAAGGTTAAACCCTAAAATAGATACATAATTAAATGCCACTATAATATATACAAAATATATACAAAAATTAGTGGGTAGTCTGGTGTATATAGGAAAGCTTAGATTTGAATATAGACATTGAATTAGATGTTTTTGATACGAAATGTTTTGACACTTAATTGCAGACAGACGGACAGATTGATTGATTGATTCACCTTTATTTTACTACGGTAGTTTCATAAGTTAGAAAACTTCTTTACATGAAAGCTGTAACAAGGTTAATCCCTTAAAATAGATACATTAGTAAATGCCACTTTAATATATACAAAATATGTACAAAAATAAGTGAGTAGTCTGGTGCATATTTGAAAGCTTAGATTTGAATATAGACCTTGAATTAGATGTTTTTGATACTTAATGTTTTGATACTTAATGTTTTGATACTTTTAAGTATCAAAAGACGAGTTAAAACTCGTCAACAAGCCGAGTTATGGTTACGCTCGCAACCCACCTACACGCTCCACCGCCCTTACCGTCGACGATACAAACGCCAGCGTATCGCCACGATTTTTGCGGCGGTTGAACCCCGATGAGGAGTCCTTGGTGCCGGGTATTCCAACGTTTGGCATGCCACCATGGTACGGGTCACCAGAAGAAGCAAACCAGGAGTATGCTGTCTGCGACTATATGGAATGGTTCCAATGCGCCGTTCTCCCTCGTTTGTCTCGACTGAGAATGCGCCTGGCCCAAAAGGAAAATCGTTCCAAGACTACTATTTATACTCGGGGCACACAACAGGGTGCGTTGTACCCGGGGGTGACAACTCTGGCAACTTGATGCGGGTCTTCACACCAAAAGCCGACGATGGTGACATGCACGAAGAAAACTTAAATTTCAAAATACGGTTCTCTTTTCTCGACAGTTTTAGAATTCAAATTTCCGACGATAGTGGAAACATCATCAAGTTCCAATCGGGCGCTGTAAAAGTGGCCTTGCATATCAGGCCCCAAAAGAGGTGACTGTATTATTTAAAAGTTGGTCCCCTGAGCCCTAGCACCTCATTACTACGTACATACCCGGGCACACGACATCTCCCCCAACACCTGAGATGGTGAAGGCACTCAACTGGTTAAAGCAAGTCGCCTTGGGGTTGCAAGAGAATATAGCCAAGGAGTTACGTGAAGACATGGCTCAGGGAGGGCCAGCTCAGAAAGGAAAGGGAAGATTTCGGGGAGCGCCCGTAACACAAGGAGGAAGGGGAAGATTCCGTGGCTCTCAACTCACCCAAAGTGGCCGCGGGGTCTTTCGAGGTGCTCCTGTGACCCAGGGTGGCCGTGGGGTTCAATGGTCATTGGCGCTTAATGGTTCACCCCCATTCCTAGGGATACCCATGCCAGCGCAGCGCGGTGGTGGAGGTGGCGGGAGTGCCCCAAGGGGGATTGGCAATACTTTGAGCACTGCCTACCAGCCCTCACTTATCTGCATTCAACCTCCCTCTTCCTCACGCAAAAGACCAGGAACCACTGGGCCGTCTACTACCAAGAAAAGAAGAAAGAGATAAAAAGCCACCGCTATAACCGGCAGGCACCATTCAACATCAATACCATACACTGTCAGGAGCTCCGCAGCATGGCCGTCTCCGAAGCCACTGTTTACAAAACCTCCAAAATAGGTTATGGCAGAGAATTAGACTTATTTTCTTTACCCGATACCGACGTCACAGCCGCCAATGGGAAATACCTGAAGTACCCCCAAAAACCCAGGAGGGTGAAAAATACACGTTCATTATTCCGGCATCATCCAATAACATCGACCTGAAAAAGACGTTCATTTCCATGATTTTCAAAATCACAAAGGCCGACGACAGCAACATAGATAACAACCAATCAGTCGGTCTGGTCAACTACCCCGTTGGGAGCCTTTTCAAACAGATGAAGTATGGGTAAATGGTGTGCTTGTGGAGGCTCAGGGGGACCTTTATCCCTACAAAGCCTATTTCCAAGCCCTACTGAACTTCTCGAAAAGCGCCCACGAGACCTACCTGGCTGGTAGCATGTGGCACAAGGACACCGCAGGGCACATGAATACCCAGCGGGGCGGAAGCTGATAACCAGGGACTGAAAAAACAAGGAACCGCTAACTAACGCCGCACGTGCAACCAAAGGCGTGGGTATTGTTGGAAATGTGCACTCTGACCTGTTCTCCAGTATTAGATACCTGGTATTTGATACTTGAAAATTAACAAGGATCGACAAGTCGTCTTCACCTCAAACCTCTAAGCCATGTACACCGATGAGCTGGAGGACGTCGCGTGCAACGGTGAGCCATTTGCGGCTGTGTTTGGAGGGGTACTGCCCAGTGACAAGCTGGGCAAGCAAAAAAGAAAAAAGCGTTGGGGACACGGCCTACATCGTTAACACCGACCCTAGCAATAAACCTGGTATGCATTGGCTGGGTGTCTACGAGACTCCTGACCAATTTTTTGTTTTTCGACAGTTTTGCTTTTAACCCCCACACTTATGGGGGTGATATCCAACAATTTTGTCTCCAGCACAATATTATCGTAAAGAACAATAGTCGCGTCCAAGCCCTAACATCAGAGACCGCCATTGTCTTTTTTACCTCTATCACCGCTCAAGGGGGATCCCTATGTACCGAATTGTAGAACTCTACTCCAACGACCCGCGAATGAACGACCGGTTAGTCACCCAATTCACAGATGCGCACAAGCCCTACGACCGTAGAGGGGGGACAAACTACATCCGCTACACTTGGCAACAGTATGCCAAAAAAAACAAAAAGACGTTATCAAATGTTTATGCCTAGGATAATGAGGTGCAAGAAAAAAATTGTAACCATTAGCAGAAAGAGAGTAAAGCAACCTTAAACACTGCGTGTCTAAACCATTCCTTGCGGTCTATCATGGTTGAAACACTGTTTCGCACACCCTGTAGCATTCTCGTCGCCGGCCCAAGCCAATCTGGAAAAACCAACTTTGTTTACAGCCTACTAGAACAGAAAAAAACAGCATTTGACCGAACACCCCAGAAAACAGTCTATTGCTATGGCGCTCACCAGCCCCTGCTGGAAGCCCTGAAACAAAAACTTGGTGTCGTGCTCCACAGGGGGCTCCCCGAGTCCATAGAAAAACTCTTTGGACCGCAAGAACGCCCTGGAGTCCTCATCATTGACGACCTCATGGGCGACCTAAATCGCATGAGCGACATCTTCACGAAAACATCACACCACCATGACATCACTGCTATCCTGATCCTGGCAAAATTTGTTTCCACCGCAAAAAGAAGCGCGCACCATTTCGTTAAACGCCCACTATATTGTAGTCTTTAACAACCCACGATATCAGTTAGGCTGCCGTAACCTTGCTACCCAGGCATTCCCCAATAGGGTAGGTTTTGTCATGAATGCTTTCAGACAGGCGACGAGCGCTCCCTACGGGTACCTCCTTTTCGATTTTCACAAAAATACCCGTCCGGAGTGCCGACTACGCTCCCACGTACTTCCTAGCGACCAGCGTAGTTACGTCTACGTACCCGTGGAAGACGTGGATTACATTTGCGTATTCACGGATAAATACACCCCAATCATCTAGGAACACCGTCATTCAGGGGAACCAACGGCACGTGAAAAGAGCGCCTGAAAATGTCTAACATTCGTATCCTGGGGAAAATCGGACGCTTATCATACCAGTACTACTACAAACGTCGGGGGGGGGGGGGGGGGGGGGTGAACGCCCCACAGGCAGCGCTAGAGCGCGATGGGTAGCAGAGCGCGAGTTCGCTACCAGAGCGAACCTCACACCCCCTGAACGACCCTCCGGCCTGAGCGACGACGATACCGATGAAGAAACCAGCACGTCCGCTACCACCGCCATCACATCACCCGCAAGCACAGTAGAACAACCGCGGGAACAACTAAACCTACCCCCTATCCCCATAACGCCATTGAACAGCAGGCCTGCTACAGGTACCGTCAAAGAAATATTTAGCACAACCCCCCACCGCGAACACTCAGGTGTACGGATCTACCGAGCATTCCCTCACTCTCGCACTCCACTGTACACGGTACCCGACGCTGTGCCAGAAGTGAACCTTAGTGATTTTTTTGAAACCGTTGCTGGGTATGGCAGTAGCAGTGTTGGGGGTAATGATAGCGATGATAGTGCGCAACTGCCAACTACCCCAAGCATCCCATCGATGTCTCCTCGCAACCTCGGATACTCCCCACTACGTAACAATGGTAGCAGAGGAAGACCCCGACTCAAGTACCGCCGTTTGTCCCGTGTACGCGTCACCGAACACCTTGATGGGGAGGTGGTGACCAAATGCACCACCCGCCGTCGCACCACCTGACTCCAAACTGGTGATCTTTAAAAAGTATGAAAGACACAGGGCACTCGCAACTATGGACCGCCCACAAAAATGTGGACGCCACCGAGCGCCTCCAAGAAGGGGTCGGGGGGATTGAAAAGAGCCATGAAAAAGAACCCACGTTGTCGACTGTACCTGCCTGTGGCGAGGCTACGGCAGCAACGTAGCGGCCTCACCTTCCACAACCCCCATGGATTAGATAATAAAAGGACAGAATGCTATATAAAATACCACCTACCCATGCTCGGGAACTTATTAGGCGGTAAATGATATAAAAAGCGCCGCTGGCTAGCCACAACCCTCATTCACACCATGCCGGTTACTGGAAAAAGAGGAAACCGTGAAAGCGGGAGGCGTCCGCGCCGCTGCAAGGACCGCTTAATTAGAAACGCACCTTTTCTCGAGATGGTACGTACCGCAAAACCGCCGCTCAGACGCCACCTCCTGGCCGGCGCCACCCTTGAACAAGTGAACAGCGTAAACGAGATCGCACGCAATATTGTTGAGGAAAATGTTGTGCTCTCGCCTTACTACTACAAAAAACTAAGGCCGCATCGTGCCCGGTTAGGAAACATTGCCAACCGTTCTCTAGGAACCGCCACCAGGAAAAGGATTATGAACCAGCGTGGTGGTTGGGCAATCCCCCTCCTTATCGGTGCCCTGGGAAGCTCAACAGCGGCCCCTGTCCTGCAAAAACTCATATCAAAAATTAAAAACAATTGGTGGTTGGGAGGAGACGCGTATAAAAGCATCATCCCCACGAGAGCTAGCACCATTCCAAAGGTCCTACCATGCCAGCGCGTAGGCAACGCCAGTCAAGCGATGAATACTACAACAAGGCACGGCGATGTGTACTGATTCCCGAAGACATGAACCCTATCTTGGACAGCCTAAAAGTCAAAAATCGTATAGAGTCACCACCACAATACGGAACGATGTCACAACTCGCCAAAAAGATGTCAGCCACCCTGGATGACCACACCCTCCCACAGGATATCAGGCTACGGGAATATCAATGACTCCACCGAGAGTTTTTAACATTGGCAGAGCAAACAATATCAGGAAGCCCCACGGTCAGCAACACTGTCGAGGGGGAGATCATCAACACTCTTGCTAGCGCACCTCCTCACGAGACCCCCCGACCACAATCGCTGCCGACTCTACCATCACACTCACAGCAAAGATCCCACTACCCACTAAGAGAAAACAACTCCCTCCACCGCAGGAAACCCCTCGATCACGAACGATACCCACACCACCAAACTACCCGCCACGACGACCAAACCCACGTCGACTTAAGACCCTGAAACAGTTAACCTCAACCCCCAGAAGATGGACTACTTTTTAGAAACGCAATAAAACAATCACAAACCACACTCTTCATTGTCTGTTTTCATTTTCCTTTTTATTTACTGTCTTTTTTACAACCACTGTCACGCTTCCAAACCTCGGAAATCACGATACTGTCCAGACAAGAGTCAGTTTTACAAACAACGCGGCGTACAGCCGTTGGGTCTTTAGTTCTTTACTCTTATCGCACAACCAGCGCATAAAAGGAAACGCCTCGACCCGTGGGCAATGGGGATCGACTAAATGCTTAGCGTGGCGACCACAATCCGCTTCAACAATCTCTGCGCAAAATTGAACCCCTGAATCCAGGGACCGGTAGTAGCGTAGTACTTTTAGAGGTTTAGACAGGGTATGCCAAGAGCGCCTAGTAGACGTCTTTCGTACACCCCACACTTGTGTTGGACGATCCCGCCTTGCCCGTAAAACTTGTACCACGCAGAGACCACAGCCTCCAACCTCTCGTGTTTGATAGCCCTCGGGGCTCGATCCTGAAAAGCCAGCCGATGGACGTGTCTCTCCACGTTTGTCACACTACGACGCTGCCACGGTCTGAGATCGTGCATCCTGATAGGGAGAATAAAATGCTGACCAAGGACCTCTTGGTGGTGGCGACAAAAACCCATCTTCTTTGTTTAAAACTCCTGCCCAATTTGGAACCCGTCCAGAACCAGCACAACAGTCACTTTCTCGAAAGCAGTTTTTTTACCCTCAGGACTAGCCACAAACGTCCACTCAGGACCCGCCATAGTTTCACTACTCTTGGCATTGACCTCCTGCGGTCCGTTCAGCCTCTTTACTGTGCCGATCACGGAGAAACGTGCGAAGGGGTACTACAAGGGACCGCCAAATTACATAGGCACCTACACGTAGACCGAAACAAAGACAGAGACCGCCAAAAACACCACTCAGTAAACTCACGATAAAATGCTTGTACATTACCACTACAACCGCTGCACTGGGACAACAACTGGGAGCACCAGCCCTTGGCATGGCTATTTTATTAGCTAAACCATCCAACCGTATTACAGAGATATGACAACACCGTTAACCAGTGAAAAAGCACCTTTTTTTTATTCCTGTCAACGCATCATACAACGATGCCGCTATGACCTTATACTACCCCCTGGATGATAAACACACAGCACTACGTCAACGCGGCCCGTTTAGCGGAACCCTGAGCGTAACAAGAAATGCGCCACCAATGCATTCCTTTCCTCCACTAGACACCAGGGCAACTCATATACCGATCATTGATACGCACGCATTCCTTTCCCCCCTAGGTCCCAGCCCACACATACCGATACTTGACACCGGAAATCCTTTAAGCTAGGTGTGGCACATTCACCACATTCTACGCATTCCTTCCCTCCCCTATACCCACACCCCTTGCTACTTATCTGTCCCCCCGGCTTTTGAATGCTATTCCAAAAGGACTTAGAAAAATCGAGGGTACCGCGCATTCAAGCGCAGTATAGACGAACTAGATCTTTCTAGCCTTTTTTTGCCGATATTTTTATACCTTTGACATTCGTAATAATGCAAATAGTTAATTCCCAAAATTTTACACCATAGAAACTGTACATAGAATTTTATACTTATATATTTACATATTTATCTTTTATCTATTTTTATATATTTTATGTTCGTGAATTGTCTGAAAACTAGCTTGTAGCTACGTATAATTTCACGTTAATAAAGTATTTATCTATCTAATCAAGGCTAAAACGGAACAAGATCAATCTATGACAACAGCTTCAAGAAATTGGCTTTATTACAGATATATTGGGTAAACAAATTGAAAATAATATTCGATACACGAACATTTCGTCTGGTTTGTCCGTGATTTTCGTAATAATATCAATCGCGCGTTAAATAGGAGCACATTCTGCCGTGCTCCATAAAGTAATAAGTATTCTGAAAGACTTAAAGGCGCATTGTCACCAGTTAACTTCCGTCTGACAACTTCAGTCTGATTAAATATTGATTTATTTTGTCTGATATCTGGATATGATTAGAACAGAATAAAGCAAGATAAATTTCTTTCAAGCCATCTCAAGCTATGGTTAATGTCTAGAATAAGCGATTAATTATTGATAAAAGCGTTATATACAATTATTGTTGAGCAAAACAATAATATTGAGGTCAGGAAGAAGCTATCACAGATAAAGTCTAAGAAGAAATGATATGACTTTACCAATCTATTATCATACAAAATATAACCCTTTTGCGCCATTTTGTGATTGCATTGCACTGTCTGTGTACAACCCCTCTTTGTACAACTGATTAATTATTGATAACAGCCATATATGTAATTATTGTTTAGCGACACAAGTTCGCTTAGTGTATCAATATTGAAGTCAGGGTTAAGCTATCACAGATAAGTCAAAGAAGAAATGACATGACTTTACCAATATTGATTCTCCTTCTTGGTCTCGTGGCAAGAATGTGCCACACTCAAGGTAACCACGCCAAACCTTTTGTAGACGAAAAATAAGGAAACGAATCCTTTAGAAAATTACCAAATTATCGATAATTAGATAAGGACTATATTTAATGGTGAATAAAGGCTTTTCAATTTAAAGTGGACGTTCTGCCCTGAACGTCTAGCTTTTAAATTCCCAGAGGGCACTAGAAGAGTGGTTTATTATCCAATACACCACTAGGGAAACAAAGCAACGCGTAAAGGAACTTTTATGAAAAATTTTTGCCAAACCTTTTCTAGACAAAAAAAGGAAACGAATCCTTTAGAAATACTTTCGTCATCCGATTATCAATAACTAGTGATAGTGACTTTAGGCTTTTCAATGTAAAGTGAACGTTCTGTTCTCTATGTTTTTCTTTGCAAATTCCCAGAGGGCACTAGAAGAGTAGATTAAATGCGAAACTTGCGAACATGACGTTCAGCTAAATACCCTTATAGGCCTGTGTGTTCTATTTTTTTTTAACTCGAAAGGGGAGCGTATAAGATAGATAGTTTATTTTAATTCTCCGTTTCCCTGTTTTTTGAATCTGGAAGTTTGGGGACCTTCAAAAATATCAGATGCTATAAACTACTAGTTTTAGATGGTTTAAATTTCTCGCTACATTATTAATAACTTTTGGTATTCTTTTTTTACATTTTAACTAGGAAAGTGTTACGCTTATTTTGTTGTGCTTCTAAGGGGAAAAGGGGCTTAATAGACAGAGAGGAATATTCTGGCTTACAAAGGGGCTTAAAAGAGATGGAGGGAAGCACCTTTAGAATAAAGTCTTGCGGTGGGAATAAAATAGGAATAGCTTATTGCTTGTACTCAATTTGTCAATCCTTTTTCAGATCCCTGCCGCAACATGCATTTTCCTTCTCCGCTAGAGGACCACGCCCTCTTTAACCACACCCTTCAGAATATAACTGATATATCAGTGTGGAACTGCCAAGTAAAGTGCTATGTGAACCAAGCATGTCGTGCTGTGAACTATAAGAAAGGCGCGAATCTCGGGAGCTGTGAACTGCTGTCCGCCAAAGCTGGATCCTTCCCTATAGATCTGCTGAAGTTCCCAGGAATCGACTACTACGGCCCCAATGTATGTCTAAACAAATTCATGCGCGCTTGATGTAAAGTGGTTCTTACAGAAACTTATAAGCTCTGGGATGTTTACTGTAATTTTCTGGGGGAGCGAAGCATTTACCCATTTAAGCAAAACATTTAATTGGCCCTTTGATACAAATTCATTGGAGGCAAAAGCTAACACTAGATAAGCAATGCCTTACATTTTTTAACCCTTTACCTACAACTTCATTTCTAACCCTATTCAGACTTTTTTTGGGGGGGGTTCTCTTAAAGCCCCCCCCCCCTCCGGGAAAATTGCTATAACTTCTGAACCATAGAAGCTAAGTAGCTAAAACTTGGTAACTTTTCCTAAAAACTATCTGCGGACGTTTTTTAATGCCATTGACATGCCTAGGGAACGCTCCATGTTACCATGGCAACCGTTTATTCACACAGTTTTTCAAAAACTAAAAAGTAGTGAATTTTTCATATTTTGGTCCTGTTTCTCACATTTAAATGCCTCTTTTGATTTCCAAATTTAATTAGGTGACAAGTTTCACAACAGCGCTAAAATTTTTTTACTTCGGATATCTAGGGGGAGGGGTGGGTAAATTTAGCACTCTCAAAGCTGTTGTCAAAAACACTAGATTTACAAGATGACACTTTAAAAGCTAATGTTATGCATTTATCATTACTATGAGCAGTAATACATGCATGCAAATCGTTTTTTCTGTAATAATTCAATAGTTTTTTTATTTCGCAAAAATCATAAGGATCCAAGATTGCGGATCCAAGATGGCGGACCCAAGATTCCAAGATGGCGGACCCGGAAATTCTTACAAAAAAAAATGATAACAAATGTTTCATGGCTTTTTTGCATTATAAAACCGTTAAAAGGTTGATTTTGACATATCTGAATGATGCAAAATGATTTCAAACCGATATTTTAGAATTTAGGCAAAATTTGAAAGAATATCTAAACACCGATTTGCTACCTCATTTTGACGTCATAATTGATTCGACCACACCCAAAATAAGGCGTTGCGATTCCTTGCACAGTGGCGATTATTGTCTGTAAGTTTGATGGTCATAGCCTAAGCGGTTCATGAAAAACGGCGGGGGCCCTGTTAGCCCCCTCCCCCCCTAGTTACAGACAGCTCAAAATAGCCCAGTTTGAATAGGGTAGGCGCTTCATTGCAAACCGTCCTAATAAAGGCACAGTTTTACGATCTGCTTAAATTTCATTAATTGATTATCTGTATATTAAAACGCCCCACCGTTGACGCTGCATCTATGCTAAGTCTACGGAGTTTATTCTGGAGTCACCACATTTATACGATAGCTAGGCTAAGGCTAGTAGAAATGCTGTGTTTTTTTCTTTTTCTTAGGAGGTTTGCGTTCCAAATCCTTGTCCCTCGGCCAACATGACCTGCGTTGAGTTAAAGGGGAATCCAAGATACAGATGTGAGTGTCCACAGGGATACATCGGTTCCGCATGTGAAACAGGTAAAAGCGGTATTCAGAGATTAGAGAATATATAGAACATCATTAAAGCTATTTTTGTGCTTCTTTCGTAGATGTTGATGAGTGTTATCCTGGACATTACAATTGTCACCAGGACGCTACTTGTGCAAACACAATTGGCTCTTTCGCATGCACATGTAAACCTGGGTATACAGGAAACGGAGTAAGCTGCGAAGGTAATGAACCACCAACCGATATTAGTAATAATAATACTGTTAATTCGCAAAATGTAATTTAAGTAAAGAACGCTAAAAGTTTCAACTGTTCAACGCGAAGTGCAACAAAATATTTAACGCCAAAGGTATTACGCATGATGTAATAAGTTTATCTATTGACTAAAAGCTAAAAGTAAACTAGTTTACTTTTATATCAGTCAATAGAATATTTTAGTTTTATCACATTTAGCGTTTAAGGTTGTTGCCTTTCGTGTATGATTACATTTAGCGTTGAGGGTTATTACATTTTGTGTTAGAAGTACATTTTCCCTGAAAGTTATAACATTTCGCGTATAGATGACATTTTAAAGTGAATTTATGACACTTCGTTTTAAGATTACATTTTGCGTGAAAATTTTTACATTTAGCGTGAAAATTTTTACATTTTGCGTTAAGATTACATTTTGCAGAAAAACACGTAAAATCTACTACCTAGAAACAAAAAACAAAATGGCAAACAAACCACATACAAGCGCAGTGTATATTCCACCATTAAACTTGTGTTTGATATTATCATAGGTTACTTCAATTATATATAAGAATTAGACTGTCGTTGGTATTTTTGCTGTAAATCTCGACGTTTGGTGATAAAACTTGTAGTTTAGAAGGAAAGCGTGAACAGAGAATTCGGCTTTCTCTTCTACTTCCCCGCAACAAAATCACTGCAAGTAGACAAAAATAGCTTTGAAAACACATAAACAGATAGTACCTACCGAAGAGAGCACCGCTATATTTTATCATTCCCAAGTTTTCGTATTTTGAGCAGGATTTGTGCCGTTTTTATTAAACAATCAAAACTCGTAGTTATCTATTTCTATGCTTCTCGAGGACAAGATTTTCACCAAAAACAAGACGAGTTTCCTTCATATTAGGTGACCGTGTTTTATTTCCCAAGTCACAGGAAAACCCCTATAAAAGTATTTATTTTAGATAAATTCCAGCAGGACTCACTGACCTCATCCGATATGTTCCACAATTTGTGGGTTGCACTTCGCTGGCTTCTATTTGCCGATTTCTGATTGGATATTCGTGCGCGCGTCGGATCTATGAATTACTATAGCATGTCCGAAACTCATATACATTAAGTACAGTTTTAGACGAAATAAGTTTGATCGACAGACTCCAGCAATTATCACTTGCGATTATAAGATATTGATAAACTTATTACCCATATATTACTGCAAGAACTGCTTCTGTTAGAAGCGCGATGCGGAGCTTCATAGGTATAGAGAAATTTCATAGTTCGCAATATTCATGACACTGTGTACTTGTGCTTTACAGATTGCGCTATTGGTATCATAATTTAGCTTGTGTTTCTTTCTTAGATATTGAGGAGTGCTCTTCTGGAAGCAACAATTGCCACCGGGACCATGCTTCTTGTGCAAACACCATTGGCTCCTTCGCATGCACATGTAAACCTGGGTATACAGGAGACGGAATAAACTGCGCAGGTAATGAACCAACAACCGATATTAGTAGTTATAATACATCTTGTGTGAAATCTATTACATCTCGATATTTGAGATTACATTTTGCAGGAAAAAACACGTAAAATTTACTACCTAAAAACGAAAAAAAAGGCAAACAAACCACACACAAGAGCACTGAAAATTACACCATTAAACTTGTGTTTGATATTATCCTAAGTTATTTCCATTATCTATAAGAATATTATACTGATTTAGGCACTGCCTAAAAGCGGAGCCAGCATGACCTTTTTTCAGCATAAACTTGTGTAGAACCCCCCTTCCCTGCACTTTCATTATGCATCATGTTCCACCACCCACAAAAAGGCACCATATGTAAAACATATAAAGATTGCATGTTATAAATACTGCAATTATTATTTAAATGTGTATTAAAAAGTATTTATTGACATTACTAAGATATTGATGAATGCGCAGGTAACGAAAACCATCAACCGTTATTAGTAGTGATATAACTGTTAATTCTCAAAATTTAATTTAAGTAAGGAACGCTAAAATTTACAACTTTTCAATGCGAATTGCAACAAAATATTCAACGCCAAATGTATTATTCATAATATAAGAACTTTATCTATTGACTAAAAGCTAAAAGTTGATTTCGCTTTAAGATTACATTTTGCGTTGACAGTTATTACATTTCGCGTTAAGATTACATTTTGCGCGAAAGTTATTGCATTTTGCGGTGTAATAGCATTTCTATAGCATGTTCGTAGCTCATATATTAAGTTCGGTTTAAGACGAAATTGATCGACAGTCTCCAACAATTAACTCAGGCGATTGTAAAATATTGGTTATGTTATTTCCCAGTATCTATATCATCGACTGCAATAACTGCTTCTTCTTAAATGGCTAATTTAGACTGCACGATTTAGTTGTATGCAATACCTCTACAACACGAGCGCCACGTGCAAAAACACTATTGCCTCATTTAGCTGCGCGTGTAAAGTTGGGTTTGCCGGTGAGTTCTGAGTACAGAACTGCTTAGGTATGCAACAGCAATACATAATTTTTTTAAAATAATTACATATCACAGAACATTTGTCTCTTTTTTGTTTCTTTATCTTTCAGACATCGACGAGTGCTCTCTTGATGTACACAATTGTCATGCGAATGCCACGTGCGCGAATACCGCTGGTTCCTTCACCTGCACTTGCAGATCTTGGTATACTGGAAACGGCGTAAACTGTACAGGTAAAGAATTATTATATACTGTCATTGGTTAAAACATAATAAAAAATCAGACGCAGATGAGCTTGTGGCTACTAATTAGACATTAACGAATGTTCTCCTGGAAACAACTTAGGTCAAAAGAGCGCTACTTGTGCAAACACTATTGACTCCTCCAAGTGTAATAAGCACCACCACGTAGCCATGATTTCTCATAGTTATAGGGTTGCTGGAAGTTATTTGCTGACATTTTTACAGTTTTCTGGCAGTTATACATATCATATCCCAAACAATTATATGGACGTATGGCTTTAATAACATCGTGATTTTTTTCCCTTTAGGTTTAACCTATTCGCATGTTGGATGTTTCAAAGACAAGGATGATCGGGCCATTGCGTTAACTTGGATTTATCCATCAACTCTAGAGGAGTGTTTTAAAGAAGCCCTTAGACGCGAAAACATAGTATTTTCAATGCAGGCAGAAAAACATTGCTTTACCAGCCCAGACGCACATCAGACTTACAACAAGTATGGTCCCACAACTGGCTGCAGCGGCGGGAATGGGGGAGCCTGGGCCAATGACGTATATCGCATCAATTACTAAGTCACTGTGACATTTGTCACGTCATGTTAGGGATAGTAGAAAGGGTCAGAAGCACTCTCTAACCCAATTTTTTTTTTAATTTCGAATTGATTTGGTAACAAATAAACTACAATTTCCAAAAAGAATTTTCTTTTTATTTCAAAAGAATCGCGAGTTAAAAGGAAAGTTCGTTTTCCGTCGAATATAGACATAACACGAAAGGTGTCACAAATCCCTTAATCCTTTTAAGACACAGCATCTCACAACTAATTTGGTGCTCGTTATTCAGCTTTAAAACGATATATTATTCGCAATATTTCGTTAAATATTAGCCCGTCAAGACGCATTCTACGAGAGCCGGTCGACGACACTTTCCACTATCCTTAAATTCAACTCACACAGCACTTGCGTACATACACTATATGATAGGTTTTATGGTATACCAAAAACTGGAAATCGACTCTGCCAAATTTTCGTCTTTAATAAGACTTCTTCAGGGCAGAGGGCAGAGTCTAAAATTTGGCAGAGTCGATTTCCAGTTTTTGGTGTATTATATTCATTGTTCTGGTACGAGATCGCGACAGTTTGGGCTTTTGGATTCTATTCTAGGTTTTATGGTATATATTAATGTATCTCACTGGTAATTGTTTTAAAAACTTCGCTCAAATTGAAACCCGCTTAGTAGCCCCTTTGAAGCTTGCGACAGATGTGATGTTTGGGAAACATAATCACCAATGTTTATAGTTTGCAAATCCTAAAATAAAAATTAGATATTTATAATCAGCGACCGCAACGCACGCGCAAATGAAGTCGCAGATTTGGGGGTTTAGTACAAAATTAAAAAAAAAAATGTAGTTGCAAACCAAGAGATCAAGAGATGCAATTTAAAACTCAAAGGCATTTTGCATGAGTATCATTTTTGGCGTCCAAAAACGCATTCTATCAATATCACGTTTAATCACTTACAGACTCTTGCTAACCAACTCATTAAGGTGGTGTAGATTATGGATGCAGTGATGCTAATAAATAGAACTTACATATTGTTTTCGCTGCAGAAAGAAGGATACTATATAATATGCATTAATGAAATGAAATGTAATGCACATGCTGAAATAAAAAAAATAATTTTTTTACGACTTTCACATTTGCTCTTAGGGTCGCTAAACTCAAGCGCGTTCCCAGTTAACCGTGATGATGGTGGTGGTGCTGGTGGGGGGGGGGGGGAGCGCAGTCATAGGTATCCCATGTGAAAAGGATCCGCCCTTAATAAGAAATGGCCCACATTTTGGCCGCAAAGGGGGGGGGGGGGGGGGTGACATGACTCAAGCGCGTTCCCAGGATTAGCCGTGATGGTTATGGGGGGGGGGGGGGGGTTCGCAGTCATAGGTATCCTATGTGAAAAGGATCCGCTCTTAATAAGAAATGGCCCACTTTTTGGCCGCAAAGGGGGGATGACATGACTCAAGCGCGTTCCCAGGATTAGCCGTGATGGTTATAGGGGGTGATGGATCCCTTAATAAGTAATGGCCCACTTTTTGGCTGCAAAGGGAGGGGGGCGCACACTGCGCACCCCCGTTTGAATCCCCCTCGACCCGTTAACCCGATCACCAAGCGAGTTTTCAAACCGTCCCGGTAGTTTAAAATACAACTGGATCACAGACTTTTTGAAGCCTTAGGTAACTCGATCCTCAGTGATGTCTGATTATGAAGTATACTTCACTTTAAGTACTGCAAGTACTAGGGGATTTTCTGAAGGAGTGCACCGTCTCAAAGTATGGGCTACGACACCAATAAGGGCAATGGCCGGAGATAGATGAATTCTAAGTTTTAAAATGTTTACCTCGATAAGCCAAACTCCCTTTATTAACTTTTAATGGAGGTTTTGGCTATCTGGTGTCAATTTTATTAAAACAGTGTGGTTCTATTTTTTATGTATTTTATGCATCACATTCTGCTGTGCCACGTGACAGCTTCCTCAACAGTACATTTATGTCCCACTACTTGGGTAAAATAAGACATGGGTCGTAACGTCCTCCCCGAGAGCTCTACTATGCCAAGAATAGACACGGGGTTGGGTTTTTCTACTATTGCTCCCAGGAGCAAGTGTGAGCACACGCTCTGGGATCCAGCGTACTTTGAGGGCGCTCCCAATAAAGGTCACTGCTACGGCTGGGAGCGCCCGCAAGTACGCTGGATCCTCGAGAATTTAGTAAGCAAGCACTTTGCCTTGTGTGTGTGTGTTTTCCAGGGTTAAAGCGGCGAGCCTGTGCTCGGTACTTTACTATCTTCACTGCTCTCGAGAGTTCCTTTGTCTTATTTTAAATCTCGAATGTCGTAAGTAAACGTTATCTGTATTGTATAAATGCGGCCGAGCTGAGACTTTTCATCGATCTATTGCTATGGATGGTGGGACACACGGACGGATCCAGGTCTTTTCGAAGGGAGGGTAGAGGGTAGAGGAAGAGCCTAGAGAGGGGGGGGGGGGGCAATGAATAAAGCACATGGCGGAGGTTAAAGTGGAGAATTTTGCTCCATCGACCCCTATGGCCATCCCCCTAGATACGCTAATGGAATTTGGCTGAGCAAATATAAAGTTACCCACTGACCAACCATACCTTTTTCCAACAAGTAACACAACGAAAACTCACAAATAATCGAGACAGACAGAAAACAATCAAACAAAGTAAGCCTACCACCGGCGCATAATAATCGCATAATAATGTATTACTTACCTGTCGTTCCGCCAACTGAAAATGTCTGAATTTTAGATCTTGAAAAAGTATGGAATCCGAATCAAATGCGCCGGTGATAGGCTCGCGTGTTTTCCACCTGGCGGGGAGGGTACAATACACCAAAAACTGGAATTCGACTCTGCCAAATTTTCGTCTTTAATAAGACTTCTTCAGGGCAGACTGAAGAAGCTTATTTACATCAGAATAGTGGCGAAAGACGCAAAAACATTACAACTGACAAAAACGCGCATTTTCTAGAATATCGCGCGCTATAGATAAAAAGAATTTACACATCTCTACGTGGGTTCCTACTACAAAAAAAAGTCATCACTATTAAGACCCCGCGGGTTGATAGACTTAAGCCGATAAGTCTATTTGGCCTTCCCTTTCCCTAAGCTGAGCCTCAGAGTTACACTTATCTATAAGTTGTACCATAACATTATTAAGACCTAAATGCTTGTCGCAATGAAAATGTTGATAGATAAGGTCATCCTTAACTCTTTCACTAATCGGTAAACTAGGGTGCTTATTTAACCTACTTTTATGATTATTAAAACGCTTCCTAAAACTATTGATAGTAGACCCTACGTATTGCTTGCTACACATAGAGCAAGTAATGAGATAAACAACAAAATCTGAGTTACAGTCCAATTCAAAATTAATGACATATTTCTTATTAGTAACCGTACTGCGAAACTCCCGCCCTGTCTTAAAAAAAGTACACACCCTACACCTTTTACTGCCACACTTACCACAACCTCTAACCTGAGTACTATCCTCTTTAAGAGAGGAGTGCACCAACATACCCTTTAAACTCCTAGTTTTCCTATAAGCCACCATAGGTACCAATAGCACCCCTACATCTACTAGAAGATTCTAGAACTGGCTGTAAATTACGAAGAATACCAGGTAAATTAGGTAAAGCTGGATGAAAAGTGACTACAAAAGGTACACGATCACTCTTACCTTTACGCCTGTCTTTCAATGTGTCGTCCCTAGGAATACGTCTAACCCGGTCAACTTCCCTCGCTACAAATCTGCTGTCATAACCCCTATCAACTAAATAACCTTGTAACTCTAATACCCTCTTTTCGAAAGAAGAGTATTCTAACATATCCTACGAATACGTAGTGCCTGCCCAAAAGGAATGCCTTTCTTACAAGCAGACGGATGACAGGACGTATGAAAAAGATATTGATGCTTATCAGTAGGCTTACTATACAGATCTGTATATCCCTAGGAGTAAGTGAAACATCCAAAAAATTTACCTGACTAAGAGACCACTCAAACGTAAATTTTATAGTTCTATGTATAGAGTTCATGTGAGCCATAAACTCTCTCAGAGCGTCCTCACCTTCGGTCCAGACCATGAAAATGTCATCGATATACCTACGCCATGAAAAAGGCTTAACTGGAGAAGAGTCTATGATTTCCTTTTTCACTTAAGCCATAAAAAAGATGAGCATATGATGGTGCCATCCTAGTACCTATAGCCGTACCTAATACCTGTAAATAATGCTTCTTATTAAATACTAAGTTATTATTATTTATTTATATTATATTATATTAGTTATATTATTCTCCAGGACAATGCGAGCTAAGTCCACAAGGTTCTCAGTAGGAATATAATTACCTGTTAACTTACCACGTTTGTCCAAAGCGGCTTTAAGAGCCTCCAACCCCTCAACATGGGGTATGTGGGGGTAAAGCCCAACCACATCTGCTGTGACTAAGATAGCCCCCTGAGGTAAAGTTCCGATATCCCTCACTATATTAAGAAAATGTTTAGTATCCTTAATATGGGATGGTATAGATGGCACCAAATCCTTAATATGATAATCTACAAACTCAGATATCTTTTCAGTGCAAGTATTTCACCCCGATATGACTGGCCTACCTGGGTTACCCTTCTTATGTATTTTAGGAAGGAGATAAAAACGACCTGCCCTAGGCTTACCATTGATGATAAGATAATCTAGAGTCTTATCATCTATAAATCCATCAGCAGACATTAACGTACGCTTCTATTTACTAGCTCCGTAGTATACTGAGGGTAGGGGAGGGTAGTATAGTTTGCTCTCGTCTCCAGTTCGGCCGAGCGCGGCTAACTGTCCAAAAGCACCGGTCACCGTTCAAGGGTGCACGTGCAGCTACTGACCCGTTTTGAAGAATGGCTAGCGGCCTCGGGCCGGTTCCTGAAAAGTCAGATAAATTTATTTGCCGATAAGACTTATCCGCGGGTTAAATTTGCATAGAGGTGGATAGCTATCCGACCGATAAAATCTGGTTCTTGAAAGCAAATTTATCCCTCCGATAGCTATTGATAGATAAGCGACAAGGAAACTGGTTTGATGAGTGAATTGTACACAGTAAACGCGGTAAATCAGCAAATATGAGCACAGTTTACCTTAACTTTCGTTTTCTTTCACCAGAGAATCCTCATAACATTTCTATGTTGTCTGCAATCGCCTCCATTCAGTCCCAACTTTGTTTTTAACTGGTTTAAAAAGCGCTCGTTCGACATGCTAGCAATTGAAGTCTCCCATTGACGCCAACTTGAAATTAAGAGCTTCAGTTTCACATATTGGACGTCGCTCAATGTCTCGAGATTCTTCGAGTTCTTAAAAAAAGTACGAAAAACGCCAAAACCCACCGAGCGCCATTTCGAATCACCACAGGCTTTCCAACTTGTTATTTGCAACCAATATGTTATAAGCGCTAATGATCATCTTCGAGCGACACCCTAGCACTTATATGACTAGATAATTGTTGGAGAGTTTGAAATCTATGTTAATTTGACGTTTCTCTAATACCCCAATAGTACGAGTTTTGAGTTTTATTCCCAAGCTTGGGAGATCTGTGCTCTCCCAATAACCATGGCAACAGCTCATCCGCCATCTTGAATTACATGACTTATCGGCAGATAGCGACTTATCGGGTCCTCCCGACCTCTGCTAACTTTATCTGCTACTTTATTAGAGGATAACTTTATCGGCTGTTTCAGGAACCCAATTTATCTACGAATACATTTATCTGGGGATAAAGTGCATATTTATCAACCGATAACTGCTAACTAAGCTTTCAGGAACCGGCCCCTGGACACAATAGAGAATACAATGGTCTCAGTGGTTGCCATGGCATTGCAATGTATTTTCTATTGTGTCCAGACCCCGACCGCGCTCTGTGGACCGACCGTTTTTCAGCACTCTGGAAGAACGATAAATTTCGACTTTGCAGTGAAAAATTGCAGGAAAATTCTGGTCTTTTGGATTATTTTCTCCAAAAGATGTGTTTATAAACTATTCTTCCATGGCATATAGGATTTTGAAGGGAGAAGGTGTCCGTTTTCTGCCAAAAAAGTTGCCTCGAAGAGTCAAAGTTGTGATTGCCAGCCCGTGAACCTTCCTAAATTGTGGTATTTTATTACGAGTTGGGAGGAGGTGAACCGAGATGAGGGTGGAAAATCGCCTAAATTGTTATGAATCACGAAAATGCTGTTAGTACTGCTTAGTAACTACCTAAGTGACCGGAAACAGCAGGTAAAACTCGGAAATACATGTTCCTCTTGGCAAACCATTTCCAAGGTAATCCCCCAGGGGTCAATAATGGGCCCGCTATTTTTTAACATATTTATGAACAATTTACAGCACGTCATACCACGCTCTCCACCTACGCGGACGATACCCAGATATTCTACGCGGGAAACACAATCCACCAAGTGGAACAGGCTATAAATTGCGACCTCAGCAAGACTGATGCATGGTATGAGAAAAACGACATTAGGAAAAATCATGAAAAATATATAGCTATGGTTATTGGCAAGACAACAGACAACCCCGTATTTAAATGCGAGGGCACTGCCATCCCCACTGTAAAGGAACTATAGCTGCTTGATAATCAGTTGGAATTTGAAGGCAAAGTTGCAAAAATCTGTCGGAAGGACAGCCAACAAACAGCAGTTCTACGACAAATGAGAAAGATGCTCCAACTGAACATACATGTCAAACTTCACCAAGCTTTTATCGCCCCCCATTTAAACTCCGAAACGTGGCATTCCTGCAGCAAGCGTCTGTCTGACAAATTAGAAAAAGTAAATGAAAGGGCGCTTCGCTTCGTATACTGTGACCACCAGCCAAGTTACAAAAACTGCTAGAATCAAATGGCCATAAAACTGCAGCAAATCAAAGGCTAAAAAATGTGATCTAAAGTTTTCAAAATTAGTTCTAAAAGTAGTAAGGTCCCTTCAAGTATTTCTGAGCTGATCAATATCAGGGACTCCAGTTATAACCTCCGAGGAGATGCAAAAATGACTTTACCTAAAGTAAACACTACTACATATGGGGTGAAATCGTTTAGATATCTGAGTAGTAAGGGGTGTGAGTATAGGGGACGGCAGGAATGCGCAGAATGTGGTGAATGTGCCACACCTAGCTTAAAGGAAGTATCGGTATGTGTGGGCTGGGACCTAGGGGGGGGGGGGGGGGGGAAGGAATGCGTGAGTATAAAGTATCGGTATTTGGGGTGCTCTGGTGTCTAGGGGAGGAAAGGAATGCATTGGTGGCGAATTTCTTGTTACGCTCAGGGTTCCGCTAAACGGGCCGCGTGGACGTAGTGCTGTGTGTTTATCATCCAGGGGGTAGTATAAGGTCATAGCGGCATCGTTGTATGATGTGTTGTCATATCTCTGTAATACGGTTGGATGGTGCATATGTTATTAGCTTTTATTTCCGTTTTGAAAAAAAAAAGGCGGGGGGGGGGGGGCTATTTAAGGTTTTATTTTCTGTTCTTTTTAGGGTTATCTCCAGACTACGTTTGTGCTTAGCGTTACCTCTTGCATTCATGCTTTTTATCGAGGTGGTGGGCTTTACTGATGTTTATGTATCCTCACCACTTTCTCAATACGATGATGGCACGCCCCAACATCAAATCAGCCAGGTCCTCTAAAATGGTTCACGGGATTGGCGCAAGGCTTGTTCACTGGTAGAGAGGAATGCTCTGCTAGCTTCCCTCCCAGTGTTTATAGAGGCCTATCACGCTCTCGACGTGGTACATACCAAACTAGCCAGTTGTTTATCTGTGTTTGGAGCGAGTTTATGCGTACCGCTAGGTTTGAGAACGTGGTTGAGGTATTTTTTCCTTCAGCGTAGGTCCATTTCTAGTGGTTGTACTATTTTGTTTCTTATCGTAGAGGGCTGCCTAGAAGTCTGAACATTGTTTCCTTATGATGGGAAAGCAATGGTGGCTTGTGTTCGAGTAGGAATCGGAGTCATTTTTAATGAGTTTCGTTTGGGATTATGCGTTTTAAGACGCTGTTTTTGTTTATACAAGGTCACGCAAGGAATGGTCGCCGTGTTTGATCGATATGCTAAGGGTCTGGGATCTAGGGGTTGGTTGCTATGTAAGGAATGCTAGATATCTGGGTCTGGGTTCTAGGGGATGGCAGTTATGTGTGGGACACAGTCAAAAGTCTATAAGAATGCAAAATTATTTTTAGCCCAAAGGTATAGCATTGTGCAGCTAGACTAGTCATTATGGCTTCCTCTATGCAATGTTTCTGCGAAGTTGGCCTTAAAGAGGTCGGTCGAGGCGTTTTTAAGTGCGGTACAGTGCTCAATTATGAAGCTGACCCACAGGTCATTGGGTGCGGGCTGTATTGCTCAAATACTCAATACCAGAAGCTTCGCGAGGCCATTCCGCAAACAGCAGACGCTGTTTGCATAGCATAATATCGCGCTAGGATCTCGTGTAAAAGCAAAAACAAACAAATATTCGCTAGTGAGTGTTTAACTGATATCAGCATTAAGGTTTTATAAGCAGGGCCTTCAATTTTTTTTTTTTTTGGTTTTTGTTTCTGTTTTGTATTTAAAGGAAAAAACAAGATTCATGTTGGGCAAGTTAACGTTGAAAACACGGGACGACCGTAACAAAATTCCATATCGTGCTTGTGTCAATACAATACAATCAATTAAATGTAATTAGCGAGTGCTTGCATAATATCAGAATAAAGTACTCCCTACTATTACAATAAACAAAGTTTGTTCATGTACAGCAGTCATTCTATTGGCATTTAAGTCGAGATGAAAAAAAAGAAATGGTATGGTATTATGCGTATTTTAGATGGTTGATGCTTGGTGTCCCAGCTATTACAAATAAACAACGTTGACAGCCCTAATTAGATTTCTTGCCTGATATAAGGATTAAGTGCCCAAACTATTTAAAATAAACAAAGTGGTGGTTTTAATCGCGTGCTATTTTCCTAATCATTTAGTGAATTATATTACGTCTGGATGAAAATTGATGCGCCCTGACAGATTTCACATATTTTTTGCCCTTCTATGGTAAGGTCACGGCAGTAAGGGTCAAATATATTTTTTTAGATTCTTTTTACCGGGTGCTATTATTGGCAGGTACTTAATTGTTTAGTTATGAACCCGCTTTTATAAAAGTGGGTACGGTATATATTTTTTTATTTCACACTATTAGCGAGTCTTAATGGATATCGATAAGCCTTCATTACAAGAGTTACTAGAACTATTACCGAGTCCTGATGGTGACAGTCAGGACCCCATCGAAGTAGATGGAGAGCAGTATCTCCAAGAGCTATTAGCCTTACTCTTTTACTTACTCCCACCATGTAGTGATGATGATGGGGCTGGTGATTCACCATCAGAGTTAGAACCGGACTTTTTCGAGGATGTGTTAGGCGCTCAGGATGAATTTGTAGCCCAAAATCAAGATGAGACCCCGGTGACTTACTCATCCCTTGGGGAGTTATTTAACGATTGTTATGGCAACGAAACAGCGCAAGCGGGTGGAAGTCAACGCTTTGTGAGTGGTGATGTGGACAGTGACTCTTTACAGGGGTATTCTCTACAACAAGTCTCTACGCGGCATAGCCGCAAATTCAACACCGACTTAACCGACTACTTTCTAACCATCAAACTGCCTGAGAGAGACGACCTTGAAAAGGCGCTTGAGGACTTAGAGCGCGTGCTTCAGCGACTCCTCGATGATGTTTTAGGAGATTTATCCACGCAAGATTTCGCCCGCATCACGTTGGACGCGCCAGGCCTAACAAACCCGATCTCCCTACCCTATATGCCACGACAATATCTCACGCCTAAGCGCCTAATCGATGTGATGGAAACTGTGGCTCAGTCAAATGCAAATTTTGTACTGCACGGTCGCTTTTCTGTGCGCGTGTACCACACCCAAATGCCACGTGGTGGTAGCTGGAAGGTCCACAGCGGGTCCCTGGGGATCGCAGATTTGGAGACGTGGTTGCGGGAAAATGGGACGATTGTAAGAATAAAGAATACAGATGAAATGTGTGCCGCTAGAGCTATCGTGGTGGGGTTGGCGCACAAAACAGAGGATATACAGACATATCGACGGTTGTACCATACCGGGGATGGTGGGCGTTATCTGCTCGAGCAGGGCCGGCGTGCCAGGGCGCTCTACGAGGCCGCGGGGGTCCCTATTCGTAAATGCGGTCCCGAAGAACTGGCGGAATTCCAAAACTTTTGGCGGGTGAAGGTATTGAGATTAACGTGATTTCCCGGCAGTACCTTAACGTCGTTGTATACTCGGTTGACTTGGTGGACCCCAATCATCACCTATGGCTATATCATACCGGTGACCACTACCAATATGTGACCAAGGTACCGGGGCTACTGGGGCGCGCATATTTCTGTTTAAAATGTAAGAAGCCCTATTCAATCCGTGAGGCTGCGTGGAGCTGTGTCGGAGTTGTGACCGGGAGAGATGCTCACCTACCACTACTTCTAGAGGAGATGCCCCCCGTTGGGATTGGATGTATTGTGGGGAATGCAATAAGTATTTCCGGACATTGACTTGTTACCAAAATCATAAGGAGATCCGGGGGAGGCGGGATCAAAAATCTACGTTTTGTCAGCGGTACTATAAATGCAATGACTGCGGAACGTCTGTTGACAAGTCAGCGCAGCGGGAAAGTGGTGATGAGCATGTTTCTGGGGAGTACCGCTGCAATATATGTAAGCAGTTGGTACCCCAAGACCACCAATGTTTTGTGACGGTGGGGGAAGTGGTTGTACCAGCGCACAACGACGAAGACATGGATTCTCTCCTTATTTTTGATTTCGAGGCTATGCCTTTAACAAACAAGCATACGGTGAACTATGTAGCGGTCCAGAAACTCTGTAGGCTTTGTAAAGACGCCCCAATGGATGTGATGGAGTGCATGAAGTGTGGCCAGCGAAAGCATGGGTTCCGGACTGTGGCCGAATTCTGCTCCTGGCTTTTTTCAGGGGTAAACCAAGGCTACACATGTCTTGCCCATAATTTCAGTAAGGGTACGACTCATACCTTGTGCTGAAGTGGGTGTTTGCCAACGGGTACAAGCCCACTGTTATCTTTAACGGGGGAAAGACATTGTACATGAACTTTCCCGCATACAAAGTGGACTTTAAAGACACACTAAATTTTATACCTTTTGCATTGAACAAGATGCCAGAAACGTTTGGTTTCGAGCACATTGCATGCAAAGGCACTTTTCCACACCTCTTCAATACCCCCGACCACCAAGATTACGTTGAAACCATCCCCCCTTTGGAATATTACGACCTCCCTGGAATAAAGGATGAGGCAGTACAGGCGCTGAGGACTTGGCACGCTGGCGAGGTGTCCAGGGGCGCCGTGTTCGACTTCCAACAGCAACTAGCAAGTTACTGCCACAAGGATGTCGAGGTGTTGACAAGGGCAGTGCTAGCCTACGACCGGGAATTTCGTGAAGCTGGGGGGATCCCCGCGTTCTAGTCAGCTATCACTTTACCTTCCTTGTGCATGAAGATTTTGCGTTTGAACCACCTACCCGAGCAGAGTGTAGCAGTGATCCCACCCAGAGGTTACCGAGGGAACGATGTTCATTCGCTAAAAGCGCTACAATGGCTCGAGTACAAGACACATGAGGATGGGGTGTTCATCCAGCATGCGGGGAACGGTGGTGAGGTCAAGATCGGGAGTTACAAAGTGGATGATTTCGCGCAAGAGACCAACACTTGTTATCAATACCATGGGTGCCTGTTTCATGGTTGCGCAATTTGTTATGACCCTGACACCAGGAACCCGCTGAACCATGTCCTAATGAGAGGCTCGCGCGAGCGTACTCGCGATATCTACTTACACCTCAGCGATCTAGGTTTTAATCTGGTGGAGGAATCGGAGTGTCAATTTGACAAGCGACTGGCTAGCGAGGCTCACCTACAAGCTGTAGTGAGTGACGTTGAATGTAGCAAAGTACTTGAGGCGCGTAATGCTTTTTTCGGGGGTCGTACGAATGCTATTCAACTTCGCTGTGATGTTTCCGAGGAACCCGCTGGGACAATCATCGAGTACAAAGACTTTTGTTTACTTTATCCGCACGTCAATTCTCGCGAATTATCCAAAAGGCCACCCGCATGTCATCATTTGTGACTTTGGGCCGGTAACAGGGTATAAGGGGTTGCTCAAAGTACGGTTCCTGCCACCACGCGACCTCTACTTCCCAGTCCTCCCAATGAGGATTAATGACAAACTGATGTCTGTTTGTTGTCCACGTTGCGCTGAAGAGGAACGCCAGGATAGGGGCTGCGACCACACCGATAACGATCGAACAGCCGTGGGTACTTGGACCCATGTGGAGCTGGCCAAAGCCTTGGAGAAACGTTACCGTGTCCTCAAAGTATATGAGGTATGGCACTGGGAGGAATGGGGCCAGCTGTTCGGGGGGTACATCGCACAGTTCTTAAAAAACAAGCAAGAGGCCTCTGGCTTACCTGCATGGTGCCGGACCGACGATGATCGGGAGCGCTACTTAAAAATTACCTGGAGCACGAGGGTATAAGGCTGGACCCCCAGCGTATCAATCGGAACGAGGGACGTCGGTGCGTTAATAAAATGGCGCTGAACAGTATGTGGGGGAAGTTCGGGGAGCGAGACAACCCCCGGCGTACCGAGTACATTATAGTAGGGCGTGGTCGGAGAAAGCTTTCAAAACCGCTAACAAAGACGAACGGTCATAAACAATCCCCAAAGGTCTCAAAGAAATCGTCCAAACAACGCCATGGTAGCTACTATGATCCCTCGGACCCGGCGGCCTATGGTGGCGTGGATAAATTGGCGCGGGCCATACGTAACAAGGGGTTAACTCGTCAGCAAGCCGAGTTATGGTTACGCTCGCAACCAACCTACACGCTCCACCGCCCTTACCGTCGACAATACAAACGCCAGCGTATCGCCACGATTTTTGCGGCGGTTGAACCCCGATGAGGAGTCCTTGGTGCCGGATATTCCAACGTTTGGCATGCCACCATGGTACGGGTCAGCAGAAGAAGCAAACCAGGAGTATGCTGTCTACGACTATATGGGATGGTCCCAATGCGCCGTTCTTCCTCGTTTGTCTCGACTGAGAATGCGCCTGGCCCAAAAAGAAAACCGTTCCAAGACTACTATTTATACTCGGGGCACACAACAGAGTGCGTTGTACCCGGGGGTAACAACTCTGGCAACTTGATGCGGGTCTTCACACCAAAAGGCGACGATGGTGACATGCACGAAGAAAACTTCCTCAACCCCTTCTATTTCAAAATACGGTTCTCTTTTCTCGACACTTTTAGAATTCAAATTGCCGACGATAGTGGAAACATCATCAAGTTCCAATCGGGCGCTGTAAAAGTGGCCTTGCATATCAGGCCCCAAAAGAGGTGACTGTATTATTTAAAAGTTGGTCCCCTGAGCCCTCGCACCTCATTACTACGTACATACCCGGACACACGACATCTCCCCAACACCTGAGATTGTGAAGGCACTCAACTGGTTAAAGCAAGTCGCTATGGGGTTGCAAGAGAATATAGCCAAGGAGTTACGTGAAGACATGGCTCAGGGAGGGCCAGATCAGAAAGGAATGGGAAGATTTCGGGGAGCGCCCGTAACACAAGGAGGAAGGGGAAGATTCCGTGGCTCTCAACTCACCCAAAGTGGCCGCGGGGTCTTTCGAGGTGCTCCTGTGACCCAGGGTGGCCGTGAGGTTCAATGGTCATTGGCGCTTAATGGTTCACCCCCATTTCTAGGGATACCCATGCCAGCGCAGCGCGGTGGTGGAGGTGGCGGGAGTGCCCCAAGGGGGATTGGCAATACTTTGAGCACTGCCTACCAGCCCTCACTTATCCGCATTCAACCTCCCTCTCCCTCACGCAAAAGACCAGGAACCACTGGGCCGTCTACTACCAAGAAAAGAAGAAAGAGATAAAAAGCCACCGCTATAACCGGCAGGCACCATTCAACATCAATACCATACACTGTCAGAAGCTCCGCAGCATGGCCGTCTCCGAAGCCACTGTTTACAAAACCTCCAAAATAGGTTATGGCAGAGAACTAGACTTATTTTCTTTACCCGATACCGACGTCACAGCCGCCAATGGGAAATACCTGAAGTACCCCCAAAAACCCAGGAGGGTGAAAAATACACGTTCATTATTCCGGCATCATCCAATAACATCGACCTGAAAAAGACGTTCATTTCCATGATGGTCAAAATCACAAAGGCCGACGACAGCAACATAGATAACAACCAATCAGTCGGTCTGGTCAACTACCCCGTTGGGAGCCTTTTCAAACAGATGAAGTATGGGTAAATGGTGTGCTTGTGGAGGCTCAGGGGGACCTTTATCCCTACAAAGCCTATTTCCAAGCCCTACTGAACTTCTCGAAAAGCGCCCACGAGACCTACCTGGCTGGTAGCATGTAGCACAAGGACACCGCAGGGCACATGAATATCCATGCGACCAGCGGGGCGGAAGCTGATAGCCAGGGACTGAAAAAACGGGGAGCGCTAACCAACGCCGCACGGGCAACCAAAGGCGTGGGTATTGTTGGAAATGTGCACTCTGACCTGTTCTTCAGCGACCGGAATTTAATACCTGATTTAGAGCTCAAATTGGAATTCTTCCTAAGCGGGCCTAAATTCGCACTGATGTCAACTGCCCAAGACGAGAAAATAAAGATGCATGAACTGGCCCTCAATTTCTACCACGTCGACCCAGCCGTGTCTACCGGCCTGGAAATCGAGAGAGGACTCAACACGGGGTACACAGCCGAGTACCTGATCGTGAGCACCACGATCCAGCCGCTGGTTATCCCTATAGGGTCGAACACCTTCCAAAAGTTCGACTTGTTTTTAAACAAAATTGGCGGCTGTGTTTGGAGGGGTACTGCCCAGTGACAAGCTGGGCAAGCAAAAAAGAAAAAGCGTTGGGGACACGGCCTACATCGTTAACACCGACCCTAGCAATAAACCTGGTATGCATTGGCTGGGTGTCTACAAGACTCCTGACCATCTTGAGTTTTTCGACAGTTTTGCTTTTAACCCCCGCACTTATGGGGGTGGTATCCAACAATTTTGTCTCCAGCACAATATTATCGTGAAGAACAATCGTCGCGTTCAAGCCCTAACATCATAGACCGCCATTGTCTTTTTTACCTCTATCACCGCTCAAGGGGGATCCCTATGCACAGAATTGTAGAACTCTACTCCAACGACCCACGAATGAACGACCGGTTAGTCACCCAATTCACAGATGCGCACAAGCCCTACGACCATAGAGGGGGGACAAACTACATCCGCTACACTTAGCAACAGTGTGCCAAAAAAAACAAAAAGACGTAATCAAATGTTTATGCCCAGGATAATAAGGTGCAAGAAACAATTTGTAACCATTAGCAGAAAGAGAGTAAAACAACCTTAAACACTGCGTGTCTAAACCATTCCTTGCGGTCTATCATGGATAAAACACGGTTTCGCACACCCTGTAGCATTCTCGCCGCCGGCCCAAGCCAATCTGGAAAAACCACCTTTGTTCACAGCCTACTAGAACAGAAAAAAACAGCATTTGACCGGAAACCCCAGAAAATAGTCTATTGCTATGGCGCTCACCAGCCTCTACTGGAAGCCCTGAAACAAACACTTGGTGTCGTGCTCCAAAGGGGGCTCCCCGAGTCCATAGAAAAACTCTTTGGACCGCAAGAAAACCCTGGAGTCCTCATCATCGACGACCTCATGGGCGACCTAAATCGCATGAGCGACATATTCACCAAAACATCCCACCACCATGACATCACTGCTATCCTGATCCTGCAAAATTTGTTTTCACCGCAAAAAGAAGCGCGCACCATTTCGTTAAACGCCCACTATATTGTAGTCTTTAACAACCCACGAGATCAGTTAGGCTGCCTTAACCTTGCTGCCCAGGCATTCCCCAGTAGGGTAGGTTTTGTCATGGATGCTTTCAGACAGGCGACGAGCGCCCCCTACGGGTACCTCCTCTTCGAGTTTCATAAAAATACCCGTCCGGAGTGCCGACTACGCTCCCACGTACTTCCTAGCGACCAGCGTAGTTACGTCTACGTACCAGTGGAAGACGTGGATCACATTTGCGTGTTCACGGATAAATACACCCCAACCATCTAGGAACACCGTCATTCAGGGGTACCAACGGTACGTGAAAAGAGCGCCTGAAAATGTCTAACATTCGTATCCGGGGGAAAATACGACGCTTATCATACCAGTACTACTACAAACGTCGGGGGATAAACGCCCCACAGGCAGCGCTAGAGCGCGATGGGTAGTAGAGCGCGAGTTCGCTACCAGAGCGAACCTCACACCCCCTGAACGACCCTCCGACCTGAGCGACGACGATACCGATGAAGAAACCAGCACGTCCGCTACCACCGCCACCACATCCCCGCAAGCACAGTAGAACAACCGCGGGAACAACTAAACCTACCCCCTATCCCCATAACGCCATTGAACAGCAGGCCTGCTACAGGTACCGTCAAAGAAAGATTTAGCACAAACCCCCACCGCGAACACTCAGGTGTACGGATCTACCGAGCATTCCTTCACTCTCGCACTTCACTGTACACGGTACCCGACGCTGTTCCAGAAGTGAACCTTAGTGATTTTTTTGCAACCGTTGCTGGGTATGGCAGTAGCAGTGTTGGGGGTAATGATAGCAATGATAGTGCGCAACTGCCAACTACCCCAAGCATCCCATCGATGTCTCCTCGCAACCTCGGATACACCCCACTACGTAACAATGGTAGCAGAGGAAGACCCCGACGCAAGTACCGCCGTTTGTCCCGTGTATGCGTCACCGAACACCTTGATGGGGAGGTGGTGACCAAATGCACCACCCGCCGTCGCACCACCTGACTCCAAACTGGCGATCTTTAAAAAGTATGAAAGACACAGGACACTCGCAACTATGGACCGCCCACAAAAATGTGGACGCCACCGAGCGCCTCCCAGAAGGGGTCGGGGAAATTGAAAAGGGCTTCAACAATCTCTGCGCAAAATTGACCCCCTGAATCCAGGGACCGGTAGTAGCGTAGTCATTTTAGAGGTTTAGACAGGGTATGCCAAGGGCGCCTAGTAGACGTCTTTCGTACACCCCACACTTGTGTCCGACGATCCCGCCTTGCCCGTAAAACTTGTACCACGCAGAGACCACAGCCTTCAACCTCTCGTGTTTGATAGCCCTCGGGGCTCGATCCTGAAAAGCCAGCCCATGGACGTGTCTCTCCACGTTTGTCACACTACGACGCTGCCACGGTCTGAGATCGTGCATGCATCCTGATAGGGAGAATAAAATGCTGACCAAGGACCTCTTGGTGGTGGTGACAAAAACCCATCTTCTTTGTTTAAAACCCCTGCCCAATTTGGAACCCGTCCAGAACCAGCACAACAGTCACTTTCTCGATAGCAGTTTTTTTACCCTCAGGACTAGCCACAAACGTCCACTCAGGACCCGCCATAATTTCACTAATCTTGGCAATGACCTCCTGCGGTCCGTTCAGCCTCTTTACTGTGCCCATCACGGAGAAACGTGCGAAGGGGTACTACAAGGGACCGCCAAATTACATAGGCACCTACACGTAGACCGAAACAAAGACAGAGACCGCCAAAAACACCACTCAGTAAACTCACAATAAAATGATTGTACATTACCACTACAACCGCTGCACTGGGACAACAACTGGGAGCACCAGCCCTTGGCATGGCTATTTTATTAGCTAAACCATCCACCCGTATTACAGAGATATGACAACACCGTTAACAAGTGAAAAAGCACCTTTTTTTATTCCTGTCAACGCATCACACAACGATGCCGCTATGACCTTATACTACCCCCTGGATGATAAACACACAGCACTACGTCAACGCGGCCCGTTTAGCGGAACCCTGAGCGTAACAAGAAATTTGCCACCAATGCATTCCTTTCCTCCCCTAGACACCAGGGCAACTCATATACCGATCATTGATACGCACGCATTCCTTTCCCCCCTAGGTCCCAGCCCACACATACCGATACTTGACACCGGAAATCCTTTAAGCTAGGTGTGGCACATTCACCACATTCTACGCATTCCTTCCCTCCCCTATACCCACACCCCTTACTACTTATCTGTCCCCCCGGCTTTTGAATGCTATTCCAAAAGGACTTAGAAAAATCGAGGGTACCGCGCATTCAAGCGCAGTATAGATGAACTAGATCTTTCTGGCGTTTTATTGCCAATATTTTTATACCTTTGACATTCGTAATAATGTAAATAGTTAATTCCCAAAATTTTACACCATAGAAACTGTACATAGAATTTTATACTTATATATTTACATATTTATCTTTTATCTATTTTTATATATTTTATGTTCGTGAATTATCTGAAAACTAGCTTGTAGCTACGTATAATTTCACGTTAATAAAGTATTTATCTATCTAATCACAGCTAAAACGGAACAAGATCAATCTATGACAACAGCTTCAAGAAATTGGCTTTATTACAGATATATTGGGTAAACAAATTAAAAATAATATTCGATACACGAACATTTCGTCTGGTTTGTCAGTGATTTTCGTAATAATATCAATCGCGCGTTAAATAGGAGCACATTCTGCCGTGCTCCATAAAGTATTCTGAAAGACTTAAAGGCGCATTGTCACCAGTTAACTTCCGTCTGACAACTTCAGTCTGATTAAATATTGATTTATTTTGTCTGATATCTGGATATGATTAGAACAGAATAAAGCAAGATAAATTTCTTTCAAGCCATCTCAAGCTATGGTTAATGTTTAGAATAAGCGATTAATTATTGATAAAAGCGTTATAAACAATTATTGTTGAGCAAAACAATAATATTGAGGTCAGGAAGAAGCTATCACAGATAAAGTCTAAGAAGAAGTGATATGACTTTACCAATCTATTATCATACAAAATATAACCCTTTTGCGCCATTTTGTGATTGCATTGCACTGTCTGTGTACAACCCCTCTTTGTACAACTGATTAATTATTGATAACAGCCACATATGCAATTATTGTTTAGCGACACAAGTTTGCTTAGTGTATCAATATTGAAGTCAGGGTTAAGCTATCACAGATAAGTCGAAGAAGAAATGATATGACTTTACCAATATCGATTCTCCTTCTTGGTCTCGTGGCAAGAATGTGCCACACTCAAGGTAACCACACCAAACCTTTTCTAGACGAAAAACAAGGAAACGAATCCTTTAGAAAATGACCAAATTATCGATAATTAGATAAGAACTATATTAAATGGTGACTATAGGCTTTTCAATTTAAAGTGGACGTTCTGCCCTGAACGTCTTGCTTTTTAAATTCCCAGAGGGCACTGGGTGGTTTATTATCGAAAACACCACTAGGGAAACAAAGCAACGCGTAAAGGAACTTTTATGAAAATTTTTTGCCAAGGGAACACGAAAATCTGAAACTTTTAATCACTTTTTTGATAAATACTGCGAAAAAAAGTAGTTGTTCTAAAACATTTTACCAAAGAACTGTTATTTATTTATCCGTATTTTTTATTAAGACCGAAAAGTCATACAAACCAAAAAATCGAAGATCAAGTATTTTGATCAATTCCACATTTTTCAATTGCATATAATGCTTTCTTCTTTTCAATATTTCGGGGGCTTGAGAAATCACTTTTTTTCGGCAGCATAAAATTGCCTATGTTATTGGCTTGAAGTTCTTTGCAATTGCAACATTTATGAGATTCACTCAGCTACGTGAATACAAATAATTAATGTGACTCTTTCCAAGTCGAATGAAAGAAAGAAAATAAAGCACCCGAAAGACATGGCGTTTGGCCAAATTTCTTTTTTTGTCTCGTCGTAAGAGATAGATGGTTTATTTCAAAATCTCTTAGTTTCCAGTTTTTTTAGCCAAGTGGTTTGTAGCCCTTCAAAAGTCTCAGATGATATAAGCTAGTAGTATGTAAATTTGTCCCTACATTAACAACAATACCAGCGGCGTAGCCAGGATTTTTAAGAGGAGGGTGTCCAAAAGGCCCTTTCAAGGCATTTTCTTCTGTAATTTAAATAATGTCTCATACATTTACAGTGGCTACGACCCATCTTTTAACATTTGAACCATGGAGATCAAAGCACTTAGAGAGTCTTACGCTTATTTTGTTATGCTTAAGACTCTTAATGAGAAGGCTTATTGAAGAATTTGGCTTTTAAAGGGATGTAGGGAGGCACTTTTAGGAAGAGCCTTACAGTAGATATCACGCGAGAAATGGTTTGCGCTTTTACTCACTTTGCCAATCCTTTTTCAGACCCCTGCCGCAACATGCATTTCCCTTCTCCAGTAGAGGACTACGCCCTCTTTAATCACACCCTTCAGAATATAACTGATATATCAGTGTGGAACTGTCAAGTAAAGTGCTATGTGAGCCAAGCATGTCGTGCTGTGAACTATAAGAAAGGCGCGAATCTCGGGAGCTGTGAACTGCTGTCCGCCAAAGCTGGATCCTTCCCTAAAGATCTGCTAAAGTTCCCAGGAATCGACTACTACGGCCCCAATGTATGTCCAAACAACCTCATGCGCGCTTGATGTAAAGTGGTTGTTACAGAAACTTATAACCTCTGGGATGTTTACTGTAATTTTCTGGGGGAGCGAAGCATTTACTTGAAAATAAGCCCTTTGATACAAATTCATTGGAGGCAAAAGCTCGCACTAGATAAGCAATGCCAAATTTATTTTTAAGGCGATTCATTGCACTCGTCCTAATAAAGGCACAGTTTTACGATCTGCTTAAATTTGATTAATTGATTATCTGTTTATAAAAACGCTCCACCGTTGACGCTGCATCTATGCTAAGTCTACAAAGTTTATTCTGGAGTCACCACATTTAGATAGCTAGGCTAAGCCTAGTGGAAATGCTTTTTTTTTCTTTTTCTTAGGAGGTTTGCGTTCCAAATCCTTGTCCCTCGGCCAACATGACCTGCCTTGAGTTAAAGGGGACTCCAAGATACAGATGTGAATGTCCACAGGGATACACCGGTGCCGCATGTGAAACAGGTAGAAGCGGTCTTCAGAGATCATAGAATTTATAGAGAACATCATTAAAGCTATTTTTGTGCTTCTTACATAGATGTTAATGAGTGTTCTCTAGAAAACCACAATTGTCACCGGGACCGCGCTACATGTGCAAACACCATTGGGTCCTTCGCATGCACATGTAAACCAGGCTATACAGGAGACGGAATAAACTGCGCAGGTAACGAAAACCACCAACCGATATCAGCATTGGCATTTTTACCATATTCCTACCATCGTCATTCTCTTTTGAAACACTGAAAGCGCTATTCCTAAATAGGGTACTTGCGCTAAGAATATAATAAACCCTTTCGGAAAAAAGTCCCGTGATCTCTCAGCGCAAGTGCCCTATTTATGGAATTCCTTTGGTTCTACGCAAATTACTCGTATCAGGGCTTCTGGAATTACGCGGAAAAAAACTCAAAATTACGAGGGATTCTTTGCTAAATTACGCGGAAAATCAATCATTACGCGCTAAATTAAGCGGGATTTTGCAATACATTTTTCTTTAAAAATCAAAATTTTGCGGGATTCTTCACTGAATTACGCACTAAATTACACGGAATATCAACTGTTACGCCCATACTACATTTTGTACCGAAGGAAAGCACGAAATAACTTGAAAAGGTTAATTTTTTGCGCTAAAATATATTAGGCGAGTTAAAATTGGCTCCTATCCACCAGCCAATTAAAAAAGGTATTTTATTATTAGTCCTAGGCCTTCGCGGGTTAGCAAAGAACGCCTAGTCATTTTATTTGTTTTCGAAATTCAGTTCGAAATATCGCACTTTTCCGAAGAATATCTGTCTTTTTTACGAGAAATAGAGGTAAGAACCCTAAAAGAACACATCAGCTGTGCACTTTTAAAAATTAAAAAATTAAAAAATGCTGACTTTCACATTTTAGCCAAATTACGCAGGATTACGCGGAAATTTGTGGATTACGCGGATTACGCGGATTACGCGGAGAAAGCCAAATTACGCGCTTCCGCACAAGTGCGTACTTCTAGAAGCCCTGTTGTATCCTTTCATATGATTAGAGTATAATGACCTCATTAAGGTTGCGCTAGAAGGACGCCTTTGAACACAAGGATTCGAGGAAAACTGATATCCATGTCGATGCGCAGGTCACATTTAAAATTTTTGATAAATG